>NW_026852232.1:0-155872 GCF_026571515.1 Ruditapes philippinarum | reverse complement strand
ATTTACGGTTAAGGAAAAAATGCTAATGATGAATTTCTATTTCTGTTAAATGGGTTGTTTTATTTGACACATTTCCAAGTTAAATAACCTAATATATATATTAATTTTTGCATGACTGTAACAACGTCGTAGCCTAAATAATTATAATGTAGCAAAACGTTGCCGTTTTATGTTGCTGTTTAAAAATGACTCTATATATCTTAGGATTGTGGAATATTCAAATTAATACTGAACTAAAATGCAAGAATATGGATTGGTCTTCAATGATCCAGTGTCCATAAATATTTCCGGTATTGATAAAAAACAATAAAAATGTTTCATTTGAATATTCGAATATATATATATACAAGTTGCACATCTCATTTACAATCGTTTTGTCAGGTTGATGAATGTTAAATGATCGTGTACACTATTGTCTGAAAAATAATTTAAAAGTACATAATTATAGACGAATAACATTCATTTATTTATAATTTAGCTTTCCTTTACAAGTCGTTTAAGACAAAAACAATAACTTGTAATTTCTTTAAAATCTTCTTTCATACGTTTAGATGTCAGTTCGCTAGGAAAAACAATAATTTCGTCACGGAAACAAAAGTGAAGTGTCTTCTGACAGAAATATACAAGATCTAAGAAAATCTTATACAGTATGTATTATGTAGACACATATAACACATGCCCGTATATAAAATGATGATTGAAAACAAACTGTTTCTCCCAAAGCCTATAATAAGTATAATAATGCTAATAAATGTTTCAAAGAGTGTGCTTACTAGTCTACGGTCGACATAATAAAAGTACATGTTTAGACGAATAACAAATAGTGAGTTTGGTTCCAGGAAAATACAGTTTTAGAATGTTCCATTAGGGAGTTTCTGCCTATTTCGTTTCTCTTAGTATGTCTTATTCTTTATATAAGTATCTTTTTACAAAGCTGTGTTTTTATCGTCTACTTGATATCATGACTCGTATCATTGAATTCCTCCAAACAATCGTTATCTCATGTATTTTCAAATACTTCAAGTATCAAAACGGTATCAATGTTTCAATTATTTGTTAAGTCATAAATTAATTTGTAATTTAGTGTGTGATGATAAGTTTTAACTGACAATAGTGAAGACAATATAACTGAGCTTTTTTCAACGTAGATGTATTGCTTTACTATTTTAGTGCATTGAGATTATTTCTTGTTCACAAAGTTTTCATGAAAATCGAACTATTTAATATTTTTCAATTTGTGTACATTCCAATATAGTTCGTACATTTGCTATATATAACATTTTTTAACCTTAGTGTTGATACATGCTTAATTAAGCAGAATAATTGAACTAAAATATTGTTTTGGGGAAAAACAATATATTTTTGTTGCATATTAATTATCAATAAAAATCTTTAACATCGTCGAAAAAATTCGACTCAATTGATCTTCTATTAAAACAGTCAATTTGTAGTGTCAATGAAGATGAACAACTGCAAGGAGAATGGTTTTTATACAGTTGGACAATGTTATTGTTATATAAAATACAAGAATAATCCACTTCAATATCAAACAGTTTTTGGTATAGTAATAATTTAATGCTTATCATTATTTACATTCATTATGTTATTGATAAGAACAATGAATATTAAGAAGATATTTTTTTGTTTGAGTGAAATATGGAATATATTTTCACGAAACATGATAAAATGCCATATATTTTCACGAGCCGGGACGGAGAGTGAAAATATGTGGCATTTTATCACGTTGAGTGGAAATATATACCATATTTCACGAAAAACGAAAAAATAACCTTTTTATTTAATTTTATTATCAAAGAAAAATGGTTACGAACCCCCTTGCTTGCTACGCAACTGCAATTGTACAGCGCGCAGTAATATAATTATTGTCTTGTTTTGCGCGCGATATTTAGCGCTACATTGTGACGTCACATAAACAACTCTTTAAACGTCTGTACAGCGTCAATGACTGAATTAAAGACTATCTGGAAACAGTTAATTTATAATTATCAACTACACAAACTTTTCTATCTCCAACGTTTCGAGGGGTTAAACCCCTCTTTATCAAGGAGTTACTGTTTATTTTTATATAAATCACATATTTATCTTCTTACATGTCTTATCTTTAACTATGTTATGCATACAGGAAATGACGTCGTTGACGTCAACAATAAAAATTACGCAAAATATGATGATGACGTTTTCCGTCAAAATTGTTCCACTGTGGAACAATTTTGACGGAAAACGTCATCATCATATTTTGCGTAATTTTTATTGTTGACGTCAACGACGTCATTTCCTGTATGCATAACATAGTTAAAGATAAGACATGTAAGAAGATAAATATGTGATTTATATAAAAATAAACAGTAACTCCTTGATAAAGAGGGGTTTAACCCCTCGAAACGTTGGAGATAGAAAAGTTTGTGTAGTTGATAATTATGAATTAAAGACATTGGTGTTCGGATTTATTTTCTTAGTTAGGCCATTTTCTATCATTCTATATAGTTTTCAAAACAAAATTCAACAAAAAATTGTTTTTTCAGATTTTTCAAACAGAATGTCGAAAGAAGTCCTTTAAAATAAATATGAGTTTTGACTCCGCCCACTTTCATATTTATATTTCATATTTATCTTTGAAAAATATGAAATATATTTTACTGATATAGCACCATATTTCATGGGTAAAATTAAATAATTCTTATTATTAATTGCAGGCATTAAGAATTTCGGAACAAATGACAAAACCAACATTATGGATCAGAATCCATGCCATGCTGTTAGCTATCAGTTTCAAAACTTGTAATAGAGTTGGTAAGCGAACAGCATGGATCCTCATCAGACTGCGCGGATGCTTGTCGCAATCCCATTTTGTTGGTTTTGTCGTGACGCGGCTCAAACGTATTTAATAATAATTCTAATATCCAAATATGAGAGCACATACTTTAAAGGAATGAAACATAATCTGTATAATTATAACTGTGGTTCTGTGATGTTTCCCAACCATAAAAATTTGAAGTAACGTTGCAAATCAGATCAGCCTTTTGGGAGTTTATTGTATATGTGATAATGAATGTATGAATTATTTTCACAATGTGTTTAAGTGCTATATGATTATGAAATATCTCAAATTATACACAAACAGCTGCTAATTGAGTATCATTTTGAAATTTTCAGTTTGATTCACCATTTGAAAACATGTAACTAATAATAGTTTTTATCTTCAAAAAAGGTATCATTAAAACGGAAATGATAGATATGTAACAAAGTTTTCATTTCAAACTTTCAAATGCTACACTGGACAAAAGTGCACATAAAAGTAGGAACAACAATTTAATGTAAATAATTATGAAATGTTTCAAAGAATAACTTTTTGAATCCAATATCAATTTTATAAATTCCACAAGATATCTCAATTTTGTAGGTACAAAAGGTTCTAAATAAGAATAAACTAGTTAATCTTTTCCTAAAAAAAAACTTTTATATATAATTAATTTCCCCGCCAAATATATAAAATACACGTCAATTAGATGTACATACACCGTTGAGGTAACAACAATAAACCTCTACCGACGGTGATTTTACGTATTAATAAGAACGGTATAAATGTGTATATATCATTGTAAATTGCACTATTGCTTAAATTACACTTAACAACACAACAACACCGTTACATATGAAAAAGAACATAATAACATAAAATTAATTGATATGAGTTAAGCAAAATATTAACTGTAGAACGTGAACATTTTATTCAATTAGATAACGAGTAGATAATATATGTTCACGAAGTTTGCGACAATATACTTATTACATATATTAGGTATTCAATCAGACACTTTTACTGAATTTATTTAGATCTTATTTCCAGAAAACCCTACATGTGTATTTAAAAAATAAACTAACCGTTTTTTTTTTTTCTAAATGTTGTTCAAAATTTCTTAGAGATAAATGTACCAATTTAATTTCATTTTCAAAGTTACTTAAACGGAAAAACTAAAAACAATCTGAACATGTTTTCACCCCATTGAGAGTTCGCCTATGTGATTGGAAATGTAAAAAAATCATTTGTTGCTCACAAACACGCTACTTTTCAAAACAGTATAAAGTTGAGTTCATATCTAAAATATAAATAAGTAATGAGAAAAAAAAAACACTACTGTAATAAAGACACAGAGATCAGGGCAGATATTGAGATGTAAAGATCCTATGTTCTGTACCTGATTTGTCTCGGGTAAAACGACTTAATAAAGAATCTCAGTTCATGTCTGTAGCTTTTTGTTTGTTGATCATAATCCATTGGTTTAAACACATTTATTTAAGCTCGATTGCAAAAAAGTTCTTGCAACATATATTAATCACTTCTTTTGAGTCAGCTTCCTGGAACCAACCGGTACTGATGTCATATGCAGAAACATGGTCGTGACACGAGTAGGGCTCAAACCCATGATCTCAGGGTTGAGATGCAGATGCATGCAGTGATAGGAAAACAACAACATGGTGCAAATAAGGGAAATGCTTTTGTCAAATAAATTATAAATAGTCTGGATTAGATAAGTTAAATAAACATTTATTATGAAATATGTAGTTTCACGTTTGCGTCATGCTCTTTAATTAAGAGTATTTATATTATATTTAATCAATGCATATTATTCTATTGGGATTTAATTTAGTACATCCGATGCACTTTGCAGTATACTGGAGAATATTTCACCTTTAAGAGATATACAATAAACATAATATATAAGCAGTGTGGAAAACTAATTATATGACATTTACAAAAACAAATTGTTTTCTAAAATCAATTAACTTTACAATTTGTGTACAATTACATTGATAAATGTTTCAAAATGCTGCATATGTAATGTAAGCCCCTATAAATTTTAGGTATGTGTTAGACGGATGATAGATGAAGGGGTTTAGTATCAGTAATGTGTGAGTTCTTACGACATAAGACTTCCTGTGGGAACTTCTGACTGTTCAGTGCCCCATAAATGTGTTATCTGCGTCGAAGTCAATTCTGAAGATATATTGTAGAAACAATTTTCGTTTTGTAATCATGTTTTCTTTAAGCACAGTAACATAAACCGTACTATGTCTGAATCTTGTATTCTAGAAGATTTGGATTGTTATTGCTACCAATAACTAGATATTAGTGCATAGGGTTGGAATAAATAAGTTTGTTTCTTCATCTTAACTCTCATCTTAATATATTGCTTAAGAAAAGAGATTTCAATGGCATAATCTGCTGGTCATAAAATTCATCTATATACTTTAATTTTTTTAAAGGTTGAATGCTATTCCGAGGCATATTTGTCGATTCGAATGTTCAACAACAAATCAATTAAAAGACAGTCAATGGCAATTAAACCTGACCAAATAATGTAAAACACAAAAGAATCTAGACAAACAACCGATCAATGATGTTTTGAAGTAACTACAAATAAATGACAAAAGACATTTGTTGCTTAACCGATTACTTCATTGAGCATTTTATATAAAATGGCTGTTTTCATTGAAAAGTCTCCCGTTACAAGTTTTAATTGCTATACAACTTTATAAAAACTGCTTCAATACTAATCAAACTTGGCACAAATATTGACTGGATCATCGCCTTTGTAACGAAATGCTAAGTCTTAAATTCCATGTAACCATGGCAATGAGAAGACATCTCAAAATTGCCAAAAATCATTATCAGCGTTGTTTACACGTTATCTTATGATTGTCCTGGGGTCATATTTAGCCTCTCACAAGTCCAAAATTTTCTTGGCGATGAGGGCGGAATGCCGCCCCCTTCAAACCCCCAAACGGAAAGGGGTACATACCCATTCTAGCAAACCCCTTGTGTATCTTTTCGATTGGGGCGGCGCTGAAAGATTGGTCATCTTTTAAGGAACATTTCTAAAACAAAAAAAAAGTGTTGGACCTAAATAAGGATTTTTTCACCATTTTAAACAACAAGTAGGGGAGCGGGAGAGAGAAAAGGCGTTAAAAGGCGAAATGGTGGAAATACCTGATATTACCAAAAATCGCGTTTTTCCTATTAAACATGGCCGAACATATAATTTTGAAAAACATTGATGTTTTGTAGATTTGTTTGATTTTTTTCATTAACAAAAAATGATGAAATACCTGAAATTATCCCAAATCGCGTTATTCCATGTTAAAACATGGCCTAACATATTATTTTGCAGAAAGTTTTGTTGAATTTATGTCATTAATAACGTTGTAATGTAAACAATATACTTCTATTGCATGTGCTATTTCTATTTAAACAAAACTTGTAAACAAAAATCTGTCTCCACGTCATTATCTCAGTGAAAAGCTTAGCATGCTACAATTTCTCTATACTAAATGTGAATAAACCGAAATTCCTTATGATCACGTATGATATTCTGCCAAGATTTACATTACATGAAATATAACTTTCTGGTAGAAGTATTAATACATATTCTAACACTCCTCTTGATTTTGTCACTATATGCACAGAAGAAAAAAACGGTGTTAACTGCCTTAGGGACTTCGTGTGGCTGTTATGTTTTTTCCCACGATTATAGTTTACAAAGCCTTTTTTAACGCAACAATAAAAATAATTTTTATTCATATTTTCAGCACTTATAATGTTTTTCTTTTCACAAAATACTGAAATTATATCTCACATACACTAACGCCACGTATTTGATCCATATCAGTTAATAAATATTTTGACAAAACGGCGCTTAAACACTTCAAAAATCTCAAATGTACATTTTAAGACCTTGCAGGCTGTCAGGCTGTGTGTTGTTTTAGTTGTATGTTTTGGCATACCATACATTTTCAAAGATTGAGGTGTGGAAACTGAATTAGTAATCACAAATACATCACATTCATTAAGCAATTTGCAATAACAGATAAAATAACGAATTTAATAAAACGCATGCAATATTATTTTCATTGAAAATATAATTTATCTTATTTAACTTCATACACTATAATATTTTGGAAATTATTTCAAAGTTTCCCAATCCAAAAGAATCCATACAAAAGTTACACTGAATTTAAATTATTCTAAGGAATATCTGATAACTGATTGTCTGACCATTAAAACATTAATTACTATGTAAGCTCTAGATATGGTTGATAATCACACTTCAGCATTTTGTACAAACAGAGGAAAAAGCTGATTCCTGTAACACAGTAAAAGTTGTTGGTATCTCCCATATTTAGGCACAAGCTATTGGCATGTCTGGCCTTGTCTTAGTTATATATGATACTTTCCGCGAAATCAATCATACTAATTTTTCCGTTGGGACAATATACTCAGAAATACATTTTCTAACGTACTGTCTCAGATATTATCGGCATTCACCAAATGGCACGGACACAAGCGTCACTGCGGCATGTTTGTTTCTACTATATTTGTTTGTACAATACTTAATGCTTGTGTTATGAGAATAATGTTTACATCGACAAGCGCGTAAGATATATTGGGAAAATCACAAAGATAACTTAAAAATGAATCTCGGTGATTTCATTTAAGCTTTTAATAGTTTTGTATTGAAAATTTAGAATGTTTTGTAATGTTAAATACTTGTTAAAAACGTAAATTCGTACAAATTAACCACTGTTTATTAATCAAAATTTATAATAAAAACAACATATACATCAAACTTTTAGTTGTAATAAATTATTTAAACCAGATAACGGAGTCAACAACATGTTTTGTTCAATCGGTTGGTGTTGAAATATACTATTGCCCATTGATTTTGTCAATGATATGTTTTGTTACATCAGCTAGTGTTGAAATATACTATTTTCTATTAGTATTGAATAAGTTTTACCAGTACATGATGTATCACTATACTTTTAATTTTATATGATAAATCATTATTACTTTTATATGTACACAACTTTGTAAAAATTAACTTTGTTAAGTTAAAATTAATGCAAAAGTTTAAAAACGGTACACAGCCTTTTTATTTGTATATTTTTTGTCAGAATACCCTAACTTTGTTAATAAACTAACCCTCTTAATTATAACATGAATAAAGCATATGATGTTATGCTTTTTTCAAGTTAAGAAATGTTGTTAATATTCCTGAGATATGTATGTACCAATTCAATTTCATTTTCAATGTTACTACGACAGGAAACCTGAAAATAATCTGAACACTTTACCACCCCATTAGGAGATCATCAATGTGAATAGAACTATAAAAACAATATGCATTTGTTGCTTTCAAACACGCTAGTTTTCAAAACATTATACAATTGAGTTCATAAAATTAAGCCAAAGGAAACACTACTGTTATTAATATTTAGAGAGAAGACATTGTGCTAGAATAAGTTTAATCCATTGATAAGTAATCAGTTGAGAATCATTTAAATTAGATGTTAACAGGTTAGGTGTTGTAACGTTAAAACATCCGAAAATATTTATCTCAATTCAGTTATTATTATATTAGAAAAATATATTTTTAGAATATTCTTTAAAATGGATTATAGAAGTCTTTCTATCCCACGGAATTGCCGTGGTCTTAAGTCAAATTATAATGATCTACTTTTACAATTATCAAAATTATCACCAAATGTGTTATGTCTTCAGGATTATATTATTATTTTGGAGGGATTCTGTATTTATCTATTTTTAGAATAAAGTAAAAAGTATTGTTTTGTTAATTATGATCCATGCAGTGAAAACAAAACATAGGGTGTGAATGAGGGTAATCTTTTCGTCAACAGAAATATAAATAGTCTTGATTGGATCAGTTAAATAAGCGTATATCTATAGAATATGTAGTTTTCAATTTAACTCTTATAGAGAATATATATGTAATAATGGATAGCATTCGTATATTATCATTTCATTCATAACTTTCGATGCACTTGTCTGTATGCTGAAGAATATTTCACTTTTTGGAGATACAATAAACATTATACATTAGTAGAGTGGAAAGCTAATTGTATGACAAATTGCAACACTTTTTGTTTTCTAGAAGCAATTAACCTTTCAACGTGCGTTCAATTACATCGATAAATGTTTTGAAATGATGCACATTTAGGCCTGTAAACTTTACGTACATGTTTAGACGGATGATACATTAACAGGTTTAGCTTCAGAAAGGTGTGCGCTTTTACAACGTAAAAACTTCCTATGGGAAATTCTGACTGTTTCTCTGCCACATAAATGTCTAATCTGCGACGTAGTCAATTCTGAAGATGTATTGTAGAATGTTGGGTTTGTATTGATGTTTAATTTTAGCACAATGTTTTAAACAGCTCTATGTCTGAATCTTGTATTTTAAACGAGTTGGATTGTTCTTGCTGTCAATAACTAAATTTCGTCCCATTGGGTTGGAAATAAATAAGATTTTTTTTCTTGCTCAGCTAAACTCTCAGATAATGTGTATTGCACAAAGTTGCGTATTTTTAATATTCAAGATCAGTAAAAATAGATTGAAGATGTCATTTCTTTACAGTTTGTGAATAGTTCAACCATTTTACTTTATACATTTTGTGAAAAGCTTTATTGCTTTTTATTCGGGAATATCACGTATCAGATGTTCTATATTTTGGTATTTTTTAATCTTAAGATATGCTTAAGAAAATTGCATTATTTGCTTAATACAATTTATTTCAAAGGTTGAATGCTCTTTTGCAGAATGCTTGCGGATTCGAATCAGTAACAACATATTAATTTTGAGACAGTCAATGTCTTTAAAACTGACCAAATAATGTATAACATAACAGTATCAAGACAAACATTAGTTATTATTGTTTAGAAGTGACTACAAATAAGAAACAAAACACAGTTGTCGACATTGCATGTGCTATGTCTGTGCTTTGTCTGTTAAAGAAATAAAAATATATCTCATCACCATTTATTCAGAGAAAAGTTAAGCATGTTAACATTTCGCTAGGGAAAAAACAATATATGAATTAATCGAAATTAAGTCAGTATGATCTGGTATGCTATTCTGTCAAGAGTAACATTAAATGAAATATTAGTTTCTGTTAGAAATAAGAATATTTATATATTAATAGCCGACACTAAAGACCAATCTATATTGGACTCATATATATATGCAGTTCCTAAAGTATGAATGCAATAATTTTATCGTAAGATGTAGTATGACTTGTTCAAGAAATGTTAAGCATTTAGTTTAATTTATATTGTTTATTATCCAGGTTGTGATGTCAAACATACTTACGCAAACTAACACAACAACAATGCACAATCTTCAAATTAAGCATGCAAATATCATCCATGGTTTCTTATTGTTTAACTTGTTACGCAGACACTTTATTAACGTGATGAAAATTGTTCGGAATCATTTCTTGTGGTTTGTGAAGATGAATCATATTGGCTAACAGTACAAATGGTGAAACAATAATTACACTTGTTAAATGTTTTAGATCTCAATTTATATTGTATACGTTTTGTATTTTAAATCAAATGCATCCGATATTTTATTTATTTGTAGAACAAACAAACAAACGATTACTTCTCTCGAGCTTTTTCATTCTACGAGTATATTTTATGATCATAAAAAGAAAATAATGTGATATTTTGTCAAAAATAATAGTAATAATTGTACATGTTGGATCATATGTATTTATCACCGGTCTCATATATGATGCCATTTAACTTTAATTGTATATGATACCGACTTTTGAAATAATTTAAAACTAGACAAGTGTCTAAGTTCGTGTTAGAAGTAGGTCTAGTAATGTGTAAATGAACAATCATACACATCTATTTGTATCTAGGGAAAAATGCATATTGTGAAATAATTAGTTCTCGCGCTTTGAGAAAATAATGTGATATTACTTTAAAATAAAGTGTGAATGGCTCTTAAACTTAAGCATTCTGTATATGGTGAACGACTACGTGGAAATATTAAAATATTTATACATTTTAGATGTATGAAACGAGTATTTCAACTGGCTTATGTGATCTCCGCTCCGGATGAAATGAACATTAGTTAAATGAATCATTTACCATTGTATAATCTCTTAAGTATAGTTAAGCAAATGTTTAATAATGATTTATCATTCACTATCAATGTCTTTTCGGAGAAGGTTATTACGTATTTAACATTCGGGAGGTGCGATGTAGTAGAAGTTTATTTTAACGTGGCATTTAGAAGTGCATTTGCAATTAAGTTTATTACAATATGACACTTAAGATTATTTATTTAACCAGTTACTTTGTTATATTGAAGATGGAAATTATGATTAAAGCATTATCCCACTGTACAAGACTGTAGAATAATAAAACCCGTGAAGAATTACATATAATTGCTATACAAAAGATTTATTTCCTTATAGAATGTTACTTATTGGTAAAATATACCGCATTATTTTTGTTGATTCAGTACTACATGTATTTATAACCCAACTGATTCTAATGTTGTTTCACAAACTTTGAGTCAAACACATATTTTAAGTTTAAATAGAAGAGGTCATCAAAATAGATTTGAACAATCTTTAGATTAATAAACAGTATTGTTTGACATTTAGTTTAAAATTGAATATTTTTAATATATTAGTAATGTTCAAATGTAAATGCACGTTATTTCATTTATATCTCTAAATTCACTAAAAGGGGAACGAAAGAGATTTTGCTAGAATTTTTGTTCTCTACTATGTTTGCTAGTTTGGAAAAAGTAAAAAACAGCCATGTATCAATTCAACATTTATACATATTTTATGGTATCCTAGGAAATAACGTGCTAGGCGTTTTGTGAAATGTGTTTTCACGCTTTGGGACAATACGATAATATGTAAGTGTGAATTGCACTTAAAACTGAAACAAGGTAAAATAAATTTTGTAGGACTTTCTAGAGTTACGTTTATTTTAATTTCACAAATTAGCTGAAATCTTACATTTTACTCGTATATCATTTATTCAATATTAATTCCATTTGATGAATTTCATTTGCACATATCATAGCTTTGATTGATGGCCCAGATTTCATATCGGATATAAAATTTAATATTGTTAATTGTACAAAAATATTGAAACTTCTGAAGTATTTGATTGCTATTTTATTTTTCAGATCCCTGTTATTGCTTGTAAATAACGGGAAAAGTACATGTTTTTTATCGTTGTTGTTGTTGTTGTTGTTAAGCAGTTTTACAATTAAAATAATTCATGCAGTTTTATGCATGGCAGTGCTATTGATTGTGGTCTTAAGGCATAAGGAAAGACTTATACCAAACATGGCCAAGAATAAGTGGAAGTAGACCATGGATTGCCAAGCAGGCCTTATGTATAAAAAAAATGTAATGTATGCTATATTTGTCACAGCACATATTTTGTATCTAATGCTAGGTGAATAGATTAATAAGACTACAGCTTTTAGCAATCTCGAAGAATATTTCCACACGCGAACAGCATCAAATTTGGTGAATGTCATATTCAGTTTGCTAAAATGGAAAGGATCGTCGCTTAAGACATCTATGGCACATAACTTTCTAAAACAGGTAAATGTTGCTTGCTTCCTAACATTCCGTTTTCGCCTGATATTGTCCGTGTGATTTTTTTTCAAATGTTAAACAACTCCGTTCAGTTTATCAGTCTATACTTTTTTCAAGTGAAAACATATCGGGTATGCATTTCCTTGCAGTACTTCTATGAAGGATAATAAGCAGGAATCAAAGACGAATACTTTCAAAACAGCACTAATGTACAGTCAGTAAAGTTTTGAAAATTGCGCTTGAGGCATTTTGATATCGAATTCACTATCAAAAACTAAATATTTGAGAACTACATTATATAAACCTTTGAGTCTTAATCGTTGATTTTTACAGTAAATATTTCGGTTGGTCTGTACAGAATTTTGTCAGGTACAGTGAGTCACTCATGTTATAATGTCATGCTCTTTACTGTGTTATCTTACAAATCAATGTTGGTCCACGTGCATCTAAC
This sequence comes from Ruditapes philippinarum, assembly GCF_026571515.1. NCBI lineage: Eukaryota > Metazoa > Mollusca > Bivalvia > Venerida > Veneridae > Ruditapes > Ruditapes philippinarum. The sequence continues at coordinate 142,962 of NW_026852232.1, read as the reverse complement.
GGTATTTTTAAAATGGAATATGAAATCATTATTGAAGTGCTCGAGCATAAACTAAATTAAGATTCGTTCAAAAATGGCTTGCAGCATCAAATATAAACATTCGGTAAACGTTCTTAATAAAAACAGAAAGCTATCTGCTTCTGAGCAATGCTAAATATTTGCAGTCCCTGGCTAGTATTCATTTTTATCAACGAAACATTAAGTATTTGCAAATATGTAAAACAAGATCGGTTACAAAATCAGAATGATAAGTAAAAACAATGTTACAAGCTTGTACCTCTTAAAGTTAAACATTTACAAGACCTGTTTTTTATAATTTATTTATTCATTAATGTATTTATCTAAGTTTTGAAAATTTTATTGACTTCTCCATGATAAAATCTAAAAGCCAAGGAAAGGACACTCATATAAGGTGTAATTTCGACACTTGCGTAGAAGGCTCCTCATCTATTATTATTGTTCAAACACTGCCATTTTTTATATTTAATAACATGAATACATATTAAAGATGATATTTTGTAACTCAAAAATGTGGGCTGAAATCCCGATTGCTTGTGTATATTTCGAACCATACTTGTTGCTCGTTGGACATTTGTTTAAATTTAGTTTCCATATATTTATTTATACTTCACAACAGCAGTCTGAAAGTCGTAAAAGTTGCCCCGTACTTCACTTCAGTGTTGTTATATTTTTCTGGTCCTTCGTGATCATTGAGTCCAGCAATATTAAGTGTTTCAAGTGGGCGCTAGGTGCGTGAGGGATGTTGCGTATTTTAAAGTACCCGCATTAAAGAAATTGTAAAGTAAAATTTTATATATATTTACGTTTGAACATTTTTTTCGAAACTTTTCTCTTGTAAGAAGTAAAAAGCTGTATGTTTACAATCTAAAAACAAAAACAAAACAAATTACTACTTCACACTTTTTTATGAATTTGTCTAACTTAAAACGCAAAAATGTCTGTTTGATCGATTATTTCATGGATAGCAAACATAATTTGGTTATGGGTTATGGCACATACTCTAATCAGTACATCCAATCAAAAGTTCGTCACACTAGGGAATAAAGTAAAATAATAACGTCTTTCACACATCCACTGACAGTGATCTGTCGACTATTGTCGCTTGAAATTATTAAATGATTATTAATAATAATGCAATAACAAAATCGCAGTTCAGGAAATAAGTCTTTACTTCCATTATTCTATGTTTGTGTACTGTAGCTAAAATAAATGCTATTATAGAGAAATTTAAGGTGAATATCACTAATTGTTTAACTGCTTTTAAATAAACGTATGAAATGCATTAGATAGCAGTTATATGGCTAGGTGTCAAATAATACCAAAGTTTTATAATGGATTATTGAAAAAAAAATTTTTCTCATTTTTGTCTTATTTTCCTTATGATTTACTTGGATTAATGTAATTATTTGTGTAAGTGCTAAGCATATAATTAAAAAGGCAATTTATATACAAAGGAACATTTTCCCTGCATTACTAGCGTACCGGATTTGTCCTGTTCAAAGTTTCGAATTGCTCAGTTAGTTACATATTCATTTAATTATTTTTATATACATGTATGTAATTGCAATTATATTTCAGATTTAAACATTAAAAGACGAAATTTTATGTTTATCTTATTGAACAATTGGTTAATAAAGATTTAAATGATGTGTATTTTGTAAAATTTACCGCTATTTATTCTCCGCTTTTAGCAATTGTGATTCGTATATATGTCAAGTCGTGTTATAAACCAACTGTACTAACATGTATGGGACCTTTTAATCTTAACTAGTGTTATTAAAAGTCATATGTTATAAGACTATCAAAACACAAACAACGACCAAACGTACGTCAAATGACAATGCAAGATTTTGTCTTAACAATACAGAATTACTGTACGAAGGGAATACTTTCGTAATAGACCGGCATGACATATATTACACTCGGCAGTAAATTTTCTGTTATTTTGAAAAATGCAATCGTCAATCAATGAAACGCTTTTATTGTATATAATTCCGAAAATGTTGAATGTTGATACCACTTTAAAAGGTATAGTGTCTTTCGTCATTTATGAAATGAAATGAATAAGCTTATTCATAATTAATATTGTGTGACTTTTGGTATAATATGCTACCGTAAGTCAAACAATATATATTTGCTTCCTGTAATAATTTAAGGACATTTATCTATCTGTTAAAGTACTTAACAAGATTTGACGTATGTGTTTATTTTACTGATTAAAATATCTATTGTACCATAACGTAATAACATTGTAAAATAAATGAAGCGGGATAACACATTGAATAAACCTACTACATTGAGTCACCACATTCATAAAGAGCTGTTCGCAAAATCAGATGAACTAACGATTTTATTAAACAGCATGCAATATTATTTTCATTGATGATAAAATTGATCTAATTAAAATCCATACTCTAGAATGTTTTGAAAATTATTTCAAGGTTTCAAAATCCAAACTGATACTTGTCACTTCAACGTTTAAATTAAAACACAACAAGTAAATACATTTTACACAAAGCAAAAGCTGACATTGATATTGATATATTCCAGAAAGGTTGACAAATAATGTCTTACGGTTTTAAAAACATGTAAGTTACAAAACATAAAACCAATTTATTAATGATGCGTCGGAGAAAAGTAATATTGAATTTCAATGATTCTAAGAAATATCTTATAAACGGATTGACTTACTATTAAAACTATTATAACTTAGTAAGTTCTGTATATTATGGTTGAAAATCACACTTAAGCTTTTTGTACAAACAAGCTGACTCCTGTAACACAGTAAAAGTTGTCGGTATAATCTATATTTAGGCACAATGTATTCGTCTTGTCTGGTCTTGTCGTAGTTATATATGATAACCTCCGCGAAATCAATCATACTATTTTTTCCATTGGGACAATACACACAGAAATACATTTTTTAACGTACTGTCTCAAATATTATCCGCATTTACTGGCTCACCAAATGGCACGGGCACAAGCGTCGCTGTGACATGGTTGTTTATACTATATTTGTTTGTACAATACTTAATGCCTGTATCACAAGAGTAAAGTTTACATCGACAAGCGCGTTATATATATTGGGAAACGATATCAGAACGATAACTTAAATATGTGTTCAAAAATCTAAAAACAAAGTGATCCCTCGGTACCAGTTAACACATCAAAATTACATAAGAATCGCAGACTCGGTACATGAGGGATAATGAATAAGTGCAACATCCCTCACGTCCCTTGTACCGGCGAGCGGTACTAAATTCTCAACACTTAATAGTGCTGTATCAATGATCCCGAAGGACTAGAAAAATATAACAAATACGTGACTCGTACAAATAAAGCGCTGTTTAACCTAGAAATTTATTTTTAAAAAGTATACATCAAACTTTTTGTTAAGCCAGATAATTGAGTCAATAAAATGTTTTATGCAATCGGTTAGTGTTGAAATATACTAATTTGTATTCATTCTGTCAATAACATGTTTTGTTACATCAACTAGTGTTGAAATACACTATATTCTATTAATTTAGAATAAGTTAAATCAGTTCATGTTGTATCACTTTTTTTAAATTCATAAAATAACTCTTTATTACTTTATATGTACACAACTTTGTAAAAAAAAAGTTCTATGTTAAGTTAACATCAATGCAACTGTTTAAAAACGATAAAACAGCCTTTTTTGTTTGAATATTTGTTTTTTGTGTTGTTGTTGTTTTTTTTTTCATTGTTGTTGTTTTGTTTTCTTTGATTTTTATGTTTGTCGCGCCAACACGGCAGTGGTCTGTAGACGATGAGCAGTACGATTGCACGCAGTAAAGGGATGTCTCCTACTACCCTAAAAGATACCGTAATAATGATGTATGACGTCTATATTTTTTACAAAAAAGTTATACAATGGTCAAAAAAAAACAAAACAAAAAACAAACAAACGCCACGCCAATGAAGTGCTTATGTGTTACAGGGTCCTTATTTATTATATATGTCTTTCGTGAAAAATAAATGGGGATGAATGGTAACTTCAAAACACAATATTACACATAGGTACTGTGTACTTTTATATTCAAGTTGAATATGTCAGTGTAATCATTCTGCTTAATGTTCATCGTCATAAGTCAATCTAACAATTACTCTTTCTGCTTTCTCTGTTTCTATATTTCTTATTAAATAAGATAATTTTTCATCAAATAAAGTACAAAAATCAGACAATTTGACTGTCACACATGTTTTTAACAGAATATAAACTGCAATAGTAATATAATTGAATACATATAATAACAAAATATAAGAAACAGTGATAAATTAAATATTTAATATATGATTTTCACAATGTGTTTAATATATATAAGAACAAAATATAAGAAACAGTGATAAATTAATATTTAATATATGATTTTCACAATGTGTTTATTATATGATTATAAGTGTTATATGATTATAACATATCTCAAATTCTATCACAAACAGCTGATTATTGAATATCATTTGGGAAATCTCCGTTTGATTCACCATTTGAATACCTGTAACTAAGAATTTAAAAGTTTTTTTATCTTCAAAAATGATAATATTAAAACGGAATGATAGATATGTAGCAAAGCTTTAATTTCAAGCTTTCAAATTATACACTGGCAAAAGTTCATAAACTAGTAAGAATAACAAGAAATAATTGATTAATTTTAATATCCTCTTCTTTTTGTCTATTTTCAATATGAATAATTCAACAATGTTTCAAAGAATCACTTTTTGAATCTATTATTAATTTTATAAATTCCAACAAATATTTCATTTTTGTAAGTTCGAAAGGTCTGAAATTACAATAAACTTGTTTATAAATGTACTAACAAACCTTTATCTATGATAATAATTTTTCCCCAAAATATACAAAAAAGCACACGTTTAATACATGAACCACGTGTGTCATACTTCTTTGAAGTAAAAATTAACGTTTACCGACGTTGATTTTACGTATTAATAAGAACGGTATAAATATGTATATATCAATGTTAATTACACCGTTGCTTTACGGATACTTAACATCACAATAACACCGTTACATATGAAAAAGAGGATACGCTCATTAAATAAATTCATTAGTCAAATTATTAACTTAAGTACACGAAAACTTAACATTTATCCAATGATATTAAATGGTCGCGCTGTTCGCGAGATGATACCTGTAACAAATAGCTATTTAGTCAGATAATTTAACTAAATATATTTAAATGTCTTCAGAATAACCTATAAACTTACGGTCTTAATTATCAAACATATGATTTTATGCTTATTTGTTAAGTCAAGACATGTAGTTCAAAACTTCTGAGATATGTATGTAACAATACAATTTCAATTTCAATGTTACTAAAACCGGAAACCTTAAAACAATCTGAACATCTTATCATCCCATTGGGAGTTTACCAATGTGAATAGAAATGTAAAAGCAATATGCATTTCTTGCTCACAAACACGCTGGTTTCCATTATAAAGTTGAGTTCATAAAATTTAAGCCAAATGAAACACTACAGTTATTAATATTTAGAGAGTAGTCATTGTCCTAGAATCATTTTAATCCATTAATAAGTAATCAAGAAATATGTTTAAATTAGATAAAAACAGGTTAGATTTTGTACATGTTGTAACGTTGAAACTTCCGAAAATTTAGTCTCAATTCAGTTTGGAATAAAGTAAACAGAATTGTTTTGTTGATTATGATCCATGCAGTGATCGAAAAACAACAACATGGTGTAAATAAGGGGATTCTTTTTGTCAAATGGAAAATAAATAGTCTGGACTAGATCAGTTTAGTAAACATATATTTTAAGAACAATATGTAGTTTCCCGTTTGCGTCATGCTCCTAGAGAATAATTATATTTAATCAATGCCTATTATTCTATTGGGATTTCATGCACTTCTCAGTATACTGGAGAATGTTTCACTTTTAGGAGATACACAATAAACATTATACATTAGCAGAGTGGAAAACTAATTATATGACATTTGCCAACAATTTGTGTTTTCTAAAGTCAATTAACTTTATAATTTGTGTACAATTACATTGATAAATGTTTTGAAATGCTGCACATTTAGGCCTGTAAATTTGAGGTATAAGGATTATAGATTAACAGGTTTAGTTTCAGACAGGTGTGCGCTTTTACAACGTAAACATTCCTATGGGAAATTCCGACTGTTTCTCTTCCTAAAAATGTCTTATCTGCGTCGAAGTCAATTATGAAGATGTATTGTAGAAAATTTTCGTTTGTAATGATGTTTTTGCACAGTTACATAAACCGTACTATGTCTGAATCTTGTATTCTAAACGATTTGGATTGTTTTTGCTACCGATAACTAGATATTAATCCATAGGGTGGGAATAAATAAGATGTTTTTTTCTTTAGCTTAACTCTCATCTTAAGATATTGCTTAAGAAAAAGCGATTTCAATAGCATAACTGCTCGTATTAATATTTATCTGTATACTTTAATTTTTTGTTTTTAATTTTTGTAAAGGTTGAATGCTAATCCGAAGCATTTTTGTAGATTCGACTGTGCAACACGACATCAATTTAGAAACAGTCACTGGCAATCAAACCTGACCAAATAATTTGTAACACAAAGGGATCCAGACAAACAACCGATCAATAATGTTTTGAAGTGACTACAAATAAATGACAAAAGTTATTTGTTGCTTAATAACGTTGTGATGTAAACAGTTTACCTCTATTCCATGTTCTATTTCTGTTTGTAAATTGTAAACAAAAATCTGTCTCCGCGTGCTTACATTTCTCTAGCAAAAATACTTATATGAATAAACCGAAATTCCTTATGATCCCGTTTGATATTCTGCCAAGAGTACCATTGAATGTAATATTAGTTTCTGGTAGAAGTTTTAATAAATATTCTAACACTCCTCGTGATTTTGTCACTACAGACAAAGAAGAAAACACAACAGTGTAAAACTGCCAATGAACAACTTGCATATGCGGATGTTATGTTTTCTCTCTCAATTATAGTTTACAAAACCTTTTTTAAAGCAACAATAAAAAGTATTTTTATTGATATTTTCAGTTCTTATATTCTTTTCTTTTCACACAATACTGAAATTATATCTCACATACACTAACTCCACGTATTTGATCCATATCAGTTAATAAATATTTTTACAAAACAGCGCCAATCCGTGAGCACTTCAACAATCTCAAATGCACATTTTAAGACCAGGCTGGAATTGTATTTTTTTTGGCGTACATTTTGCAAAGGTTGAGGTCTGGAAACTGAATTTGTCATCACAAATACACCACATTTATAAAAAGCAGTTCGCAATATCAGATAAAATAGCAAATTTATTAAAAGCATACAATATTATTGTCCTTGACGATAAAATTTATCTAATTTAACTCCATACGCTATAATGTTTTCGAAATTATTTCAAAGTTTCCAAAATCAAACTGATATTTGTCATTTCGACGTTTAAATAAAAATACAGCAAACACTGGTAAATACATTATACACGTAAGAAAAGCTGACATTGATATTGACATATTCCAGCAAGGTTGACAAATAATGTCTTTCGGTTTTGAATAAGTTATAAAACATTAAACCTATTTAAAAATGATGCACGGTAGACAAGTAACATTGAATTTCAATAATTCTTAGAAATATGTTTTATCTGATTGACTGACTATTATAACTTTTATAACATACTGTAGTAAGTTCTATAAATGGTTGATAATCACATTTCAGTTTTAGTACAAACAAGGAAACAAGTTGATTCGATAACACAGTAAAAGTTGTCGGTATATTCTATATTTGGGCACAAGCTATTCGCATGTCTGGTCTTGTCTTAGTTATATATGATACTTTCCGCGTAATCAATCATACAAATTGTCCATTGGGACAATACACTTAAAAATACATTTTCTAGCGTACTGTCTCAAATATTATCGGCAAATAGTGGCTCACCAAATGGCTTGTGCACATGCGACGCTGCGGCGTGTTTGACTGTACAATATTTGTTTGTACAATACTGATTGCCTGTTTAAATCGACAAGCGCTTAATATGTATCGAGTAAAATCAGAACGTTAACACTTAAAAATGAATCTCGTTAATTGAGTTAAGCTTTTAGTTCTGTATTGAAACATTAGAATGTTTCATAGTGTTTCAAAGCGTAAAATACGTGTCCAAATACGTTGATTTGTACAAATTCACCACTGTCATTGATAAAAAAATATGAAAAATATATACATCAAACTTTTATTTGTAATTTGATAACATGTTTTGTTAAATCAGCTTGTGTTGAAATATAATATTTTTTTCATTAATTTTGATAAGTTATACCAGTACGTGTTGTATCACTATTCTTTTAAAATAACTCATTATCACTTTTATTTTACGTATATTTGCACAACTTTGTAAAAATATTTTTCTTTGTTAAGTTAACCTTAATGCAAATGTTTCAAAACGATAAACAATCTTTTTTGTTTGTTTATTTGTTTTGTGTTGTTGATTTTTTTGTTTTTGTTGTTGTTGGTTAGTTTTATAACAAAGAGTATGAGCAGTGCGAGTGCACCCTTCTCCAGCAATAAAGTAGCATCGCCAGCAATCGCATTGTGATCCCAAAGAATGCCCAGTGATTGCATGGGAAAACGCCGTCCATTTGCGATCTGAAAATACAAGCGTGGTGTGATAGTTGTAAAAATGCCTTATGCAGTGAAATGGAGTCTCCTACTTCGCTGTACCAATACCATAATACCGCTGTAAGACGCCCAGCTATGTACAACAATTATACAATGGACAAATGCCACGCCATTGCAGTGGTTACGTGGTAAAGTGTTATAATAATAATAATAATAATAATAATAATAATAATAATAATAATAATAATAACTTTATTTACCGAAGGTAACACATTAAGACATATACAGATTGCAACATCTTATTTACAATGCGGCCTTCTAAAATAAAAAATAAAAACACACACACAAAAGAACACATATCAATCAAAGAAAATATAACATGTTATAGGGGCCTAATAATTATGACGCATTTGTAACTCGAGTGTTTGTGGATTTTTTTTTTCGAATATAAAGTTATACTAGTAATGTTGTCTGTTAGCCACAGATCAGCTTTTAGCAAATTTAGATGTGGTGTAGCACCAATTCGTATAGAAACCGGAAGATTTGAAAATCTCCAGGTAGATAGACGTCTATGTCCATTTTGTCATGTGGTAGAGGATGAAACTCATGTAATATTAGAATGTCAGTTATACAATGATTTAAGAAATGTACTTTTTGAACAAGCTGCAGTTGCTGTTAACAATTTTATCGACCTGAAAAATGATGAGAAATTAAAAGGTATATTTAGTAATACTAATGTAATAAGAGTTAGTGCCAAAACCTGCTTCCAGATACTACAAAGAAGGAATTTGTTTATGTGTAAATAGGATGTTTTAATCCTTTTATTAAAGTAGTAGAAATGTAAAAATAGTAGTGTGCATAGTACATAATTTTTAACAGCAATTAGTTTTATATTTTATAATTGTAAGATGTAAAACAGATATTTTTGTTTTATTTTGGTTGTGAAGGAAGATTTAACTGTGGCAATGATATAGCAGTACATTGCCACAGTGTATCGACATTGAATATTAAGACATATTGTGTATAGGCTTGATTTAAATGGTTGATTTTTGGGCTGAGTTTAGTGCAGTTTGTTTGTACCCTACTAATGTTATCTACACTGGCACACAAATGTATCATGCTGGAAGGCAATCACCCTATACATTCAAATATATCCAACCAACCAATTATTGTTAATATTATTCATTATACTGTCATTTAAGGTAGTGCAGAATAATGACTTTTCACGCACCATGTTCTACCGTGTACTTATTTGGTTATGCATCATGTTCAATCTTGTACTTATTGGGACACATACCATGTTCAATCATGTACTTATTGCCACATCATGCTCAATTTTGTACCTTGGGACTCACACACCATGTTTAATCATGTACTTATTGGATTACACATTTAGCATAATCATGTACTTATTCAAATATTTTAGGTCACGCACCTTTCACAGTCAAGTGTTTTTTTTTGGGTTACAACCTTATACTCCATGATATATGCATTCATTTGGAACATTATTACTCTTTTACTGAATAATGAGAATTATACAGCAATGCTGGGTACATGTATGCTGCACTAAACTTACACTTTTGTATGAACATATTTGGCCTCACTCACATAACAAGTAAATTGCAGTAGTATTGTCACAAATATTCTGGGCATTATTTTTTGAAGTATATTGTTTTTTCATGAAGGAATAAACAAAAATGTCTGTTATATATATACATGTAACTTGGTTATAAAGTAAATTGGTTTTTAGCTATAGAATATATTTTACCAGTATCATCATGTTTTTAAATGTCTCTTATAAATCTATCGAGATTGGTCCAACATGTTTTTTAATATGATTGAACATTGTGATGTATTGTATATATGACATGCTTGGAATGAGACAATAAACTATTAAACTGTTGTTTTGGTAAGAACAATAACTCACAACTCGGAGTCTCAATATATATCTTATTTCGTTTTTAACTTGTAAATCTAGAAATTCTTTCACAATTCATTTATTATTGTTATGTGATGATGTTAAATGAAATATGTCCAAACGTAAATACAATTATATGTTATGATACATAACAACCGTGACAAAGAATGTGTTATCACTTAGAGTGCGAACATCCCTTTAACACCATTTGTCCCGAAACTCTTAACATTTCAGTGTGTTAATGCTATTTTTCGGGATAATCTAGTATTGCTTTTGCAATTTCGGAGTAATATGACGGCTAGTGTAGGCAATACTTCACACTTATTCTGAATTTCATACATGATAAAGCTTTTGTTATGTAAATTGAGAAAGACACGTTCTAGAAAAGCGTTGCAATAAAACTAAAAGACATTATCGTTTGTTTTTAGCGGCGTTAATTTCACAGGTGTGATCTTCATTTTCAATTTGATAATATAAAGGATAATTATTCAACAATTGAGATTTTAAGATGGTATTGTTTTCTGTTTGTTTTGGTGTTAATTTTGCAACAACAACATTAACAACTGATGTAATCTTGAATATATAGAGACATAAATGGATCATAAATGTCTATCTTGTTACGGAAGTTATTATAATCATAATTTTCATTTAAGAATACGAAACTTTTTTGTTCGTTATTAGAATTTTAACTAATTTTTAAAATGAATATTAAAGAACTAGGTGATGACTATTATCGCAATGTTGTCACATTTACTATATTTATCCTTTCGAACTGGATGTTCAAAACTGTAAACTGTTTTACGAGTCCTTTAGAATAACTGATTCAGATACCTAGAATATTTTAAACGGCTTTACAGGGCATGAAACGTTGCACTTTTATGTCTCTCGTGAGCTTATCCAGTCAATTCGTCTCTTCGATTTCTGTCTATTTAATTTCGTTTTCATTTCTCTGGAGGGATATCATAATGTTGAAGGAAGTGTCGTTCATTTTGTATTGATATACTTCGTCTCAGCATTTGTAATCAAACATGTCCATGCAATGACAGAACAAAAGAAAAATATTTTTAGAATATAAATTGTCTATTCTTTTACAAACATATGCTTATTAGTAACTTCTGAACATTTTGTTACGAAAACTTAACAGTCATTCATAAGTACCTTTATTTATTTCAATGAGCGTGTATGTCAATATATATCGGGATTAAAATACAATTTTGAAATAATGATATAAGATGAGTGTCAGCAAAGAAGAAGCTATATTTTAAACATTCCGATGTTTTCATGATAAAAAATATTCAAGGACATAATATGCTTCTTTACTTTCAAATGAATTTACTAGGTTATTTTGATGCAGACCCTTTGAGTTTGTTTTATATTTGGTACCCTGCTATATTTTCCAAAAAGTTATTCTTTGGACAATTATCTTAATCATCTATTGCTTCTGCTGCCTTCTGTCCATTTGCACAGTTAAAGAGATTAATAATGAGTATTTTATATATAAGTCATATTAGTTTACGTTTTGCTACTTTTGTGATATATTACATGTATTTCATATATTACCTTTTTCATGTGATCATCGAACATGCTATAAAAATATTTAAACACGCTATAAAATATACACGATCGATCGAAATAAATTTTACCAGTTACATGATTGTATTAATAGTACAGTAATATGATTTACTATAAAGTTTTGAGAAATAACATTTCCTAATGAAGATGGTATTATCACAGTTCTTTTTGATGTTATTCGTAGTTTCTTTTCTATTTTGAGAATATCATATACTAAATAAAGATGTTCTATATTTGAAACAAAATGTAAATTATTCAATAAGAAAAAGTTATTGTTTTATTGATTTAAAATAAACTAAATGTAAATGTTTCTTTTTATTATTATTATTATAAAATCTTTTTATTCATTAAACGTTGTTAAAACTAAAAATCTGACAACAAAAATAAAAAAAAATATCTGTATTTATATTTATGTACTTGTAAGGGTTCAATGCTTATTGAAACATTCTTAAATAAAAAAATATTTTACTGACAGGATTATGTGTCATGGAATAAAATAAATTATTTAAACACGTCACCTAAGGACAATTCGAATGAGCAACAACAAAACAATTAAGAGTCAGTCACTAGCTATAAAAGCTAGTTTAATGTTGTAAAAAACGATGAATGACTAACTGTCATTACATCTTTATTATGTCTTCAAGTGAGTGCATATAAATTTCACATGGTTTTTTTTCTTTCTTTTTTTTTGGAGGTGGGGGGGTCATATTTACGACGTCGCAATATAATCGAACCTGTTCCAATTACATGCGACATTTTTGTTTTAATATATTAATATATCTAATATTGTCTCATCGTTATCATTTCATACAATGGCTATGCATTTTAAACATTTAAAAACGATTATAGCAATACGTACACTCGACAGTTTTTTAGATATGTTATGGTATCCAAGGTAAATTAAATTTTGCGAAATAATGTGTTCTCACGCATTGGGAAAATTACCGTCATACATCTTCGAAGAAAGTGTGAACTGCACTTAAACTCTATTTTCTTTGTTTGTGTAATATATGTAATATGAGTACAATGGAGAAGAAAATTTATCTCTTTGTGATATTTTATAAAACAATTACATTAACCGAAATAGAACTGGGCAGGGTTAAAAACAGCTATTTTTTACATCATGACATTCGGAAGGTGCAATGCAGTAGCTTTCTACATTTGTATCTTACTAACTAATATTTTCTAATTTTTTCTAGATTCTACAATCAGTAATTATGTGAAACAAAAGATGAGTACAGCATTTTGCAAATCTCTAATACTGAAAAATTGGTATACGTAACTTAATCTTGAAAAGAAGTCGCGGAAAGTCTGCTATCATTTATCGTTAAAACGCCAATTGGAAATTGTAAAGTTTAATTGATAAAAAATTTTACAATTAGTTCATACAAGAACACATAATGTATTGGATGGGTCGATTAAAAACTGAATAAAAGTATTAATTTTAATATCATAGAAACCGCTGACATATTCAATTGCTTATTTATTTTTAGAAGCGTTTTAAATATCTCAATAAGGAACGTATAGTAAATATATCAATATGAAAAGCAAGATCACCAGGGAAAGGCTGCGTGATTTACTTTCTACATAAAACAACAACAACAAAACATGTCGTCTATTAACACGCGTACGGCAAACGGTAAGCATTGTAATTGTCTTTAAAGAAATAATAATCTACATGCAATCTTGAAGTTTGAATAGTTGTGGTCATATCAAAATATGCAATTGTATTTTTCTTTAAAGAAATAATAGCCTACATGCAATCTTGAAGTTTGAATAGTTGTGGTCATATCAAAATATGCTTTGTAGAAGTATTAATGACATTTTGGTTCAATAATAGAAATATATCTTTTTATTTTAAGATGATATTCTAAATCGTAGTAATACAAGCAAGAAATGTTCAAATATTAATGTATAAAGAAAGTTATGCCTATAAGGCAGACTCAAGAGGCAAAGCAAAATTCCTTTATTGAAAACAAACTAATTAAAATACCGTTAATTTTAGCTATTCAACATTGCCGATTGTGTATAAACAAAATGGTACAAAATACTACTACTACGCCGTTGACTCAAGTTCCTTTATTATTCTAATACGATTATAATGAAATATGCTTTATGGACTTAAAGGGCTGTTTTGTGATATTTGTCGACATATATGCAATGGTTCAATGAATTCAAATATCTCAACAGAAAATCCACTACTTGACCGTCCGCCGAAAAATACAGATATTCGAGCAACCGGTGACATATTAATAAGTTATTGCATGAATATTATATATTTTATGGCATTTTCCGAAACTTTCCTCTTACTAGACGTCAAAATTAAAATGTACTATTTGAAAGATTTTTTTCGCACTATTTAATGAAAGTATCTAACTTGGCAAAAATTAAATCAATGTTTCAGGACGACAGTCAGTCAGTCATGCTTAAATCAATACATCCAATCAAACATTCGTTACACAGGGGGATAAAGTTATATAACAACGTTGATCCAATAATACTGTGTCTAGTAAATTAATTCATTTTTAATGATCTGTTCATCGCGATTGTCGACTTTTGTCGTTTGAAAGTATTTTGATTATTATGCAGTAACGAAATAATAAAAAAGTCTCTAATTCCATAATTATATTTATTGCAGCAATATCTGCTAACGATCAAATTTTTACCTACATATACCTACCCACATATAATTTAAAATCTTATTTTCAACAAGGCATTCAATAAACATAACAATAGACATATTACAAACAATTATTATAAAGATTGCAATATTCAGTATATCTTAACCAACAAAGAAAACATACATAATATTATATAAAATATAGGTATATTGTCTGTCATTCATCTTTAGATGTGGTATCTGATGTTCAACACTTTATTATAATCAATAATTTTGAATGACCAGAAAAAAAAACAAGATGCAAGTGAAGTAAAGCGTAACATTTTAATTAAAAAATCGGTCAAGAACGATGTAATAGCACAAAAGTGTATGTTGTAAAAGTATTGTAATTTAATATCTTATTTAAAACATTTTGGTTTAAACGTCTCAATGAAGATACAAAGTTTTCACTATGTGATGTGTAGTAAAGTTTCGATGAAATGTATTGAATAATACATCTTCATCAATTATATTAGTGTGGTGATTACAAATGTACCATTGAATATTGTATATAAAATGCTACGGTAAGTCAAACAACATGTGTTTGCGATTTGTTATAATTTTGAGACATTAATAATAATTATATTTTCTAAAAGTACTCATTTATAAATGGTATATTTCTTTAGTATTTTAGTTTGACTGATTATAATAAAAATATGTTTATATGCTAGTCAAAAATAACTTAACAACATTACTGCGAAATAAATTATTTGGGATAACCCACTCGGTCCACTTACCCTAGTTAGTCAGTATTTCAAAACTTTAACTTTCAATAACATGCAATATTAGTTCTATGGACCAAAAATGATTAAATGTTGTGTTTATCATTTGTATCTCCCAACATTTTTGTAACCTTGGGAAATTATTTCAATGTTTACAAATCACATAGTTTTAATCAGGACACAACAACTTAATACATTAAATACGTAGCGAAAGTTTATTATTGAATTAAAAGAAACATTTAAGACAGTTTAAAAGTTTAAAAGATCTTTGTCTGCAGGGGTTTATTTTTCGTTTTAAATTCACACAAATAAAAATATTTATTTAGAAATATAGCGTGGTAGAAATAAAATAAAAATTAAATAATTTTTTTGGTACACACGTTTAACTTTCTACAGTAATATACCTTGAAAATCCTGTGTAATTTCCTTTTGGACTATTTGAAAAGTTCTATTAATTTCTGCAGAAGAACATGGACTGACTGTTATAACTATTCTAACAAAGTAAGTTACTTAAGTTTATTGTACAAACAAGGAAATGTTAATTCCTGTATAATAACACTTACAGTTGGTATCATACTTCTATATTTAGATACACGCCATTCGTATTTCTGGTATTGTCTTATTCATCTATGATACTCTATGTGTAATCAATCATACTAATTATTCCGTCGGGACAATATACTCAGACATACATTTTCTAGCGCACTTTCTCAATATCATCGGCGATTATTGTGTCTTACTTAGCATACACACGAGCAACACTGTGGCATGTTTGCTTGTACAATATTTGTTTGTATAATACTGACGATCTGTAACATGATAATAATGTTATGATAGACTAGCGCGTAATATTCATCGGACAAAAAATAGTACGTTAACGTTAGAATGACTCTAGTTAATTTCAAACTTATAAAAGTTCTATATTGAAAATAATCGTAATGTTTCATACAACTTATCAGAAGTTACGTGGTAGAGCACTGCAAACAATGTGGCTGTCAGAGTCGCTTGTAAGGAATTTTTTTCATATTTACAAGTAAGTACTGTAAACGAATGCCTTTAGTACTGTGTGAACGCCTTGAAAGCACATGGCACGCGTTAGAGCTGTTCTGTAGGCAGATAATCGCAAATAAAAAGTCTGTAGAAACGTTTGGTCATCCCACTGTATGGCATACATTATGCGATTTTATTTGCAATCTCATGACGCTCTGAAAGATAAACAACTCCGCGCCGACGCAGTTGTTTTGCGTAAGTGTACCAGGGGCATTATTAATATAACATTATTCTTGTTTTGTTAACCGATTGCTTGTGGACCTTTTCCCGAAAACATATTTTCTATACTTGTACGAATGATACATCAAAACTAAGAGTCCCAAGAGATAAGATCGTTTATTTCGTTTTCATACTGTAAATCTAGAAATTCTTTTAAGATTCATCATTTATTCATATGCAATGATGTTTAATGATAAATGTCCAAAGCGAGTGCAATAATGCATTTTGATACACTTACAAAAGTGTGATTGTCCATTAAACACCATTATACCTTACATTCTGTTCTTTTTTTATTTCTCCGGAACAATCTTGAATTATATTTGCAATGTTTGAGTTATATGACGGCAATTTCAGTGGGTATTTCACAGCTTTACATCATTTAATACACGATAAAGATTTTGTTACGTAAATTAAGAGAGATATTTTTCGAGGAAATGTGTCGCAATCAAACTGAAAGACATTCATGTTTCTTTAAATGTCGTTAATTTCACAGATGATATCACATTTTACAAATTATCATTGAAGGAATGTATTACAAACAATTTGGAAATCAGTTTCTGCTTGTCATTCTATTATTTTGTTTCATTTAAGCAACCCTATGTTATTCGTTCTTCAATAAAAATTTTATATAATTTATTAAACTGAAAAAAAATTACGAACTGGATGATAGCTATTATAACAACATCACATATACCATTATTTGATCGTACATAATCATCAACTCTTTTACCAGTCTTTCATAATAATTGATTCCAATACCTTGAAGATTTTATACCGACTGTACAGGCCATGAGACATGTTGCACTTTTATATCTCTCTTGAGCTTATTCGGTCAATTTGTCTCTTCGATTTTCGTCTGTTTAGTTTTGTTTTCAATTCACTGGAGATATATCATAATGTTGAAGGAAGTGTTGTTCATTTTGTACTGATAACAGCAGTTGTTATCAAAACTATGCATGCTAAACTACGAAACTATTATTTCTTTGTTGTTGCTGTTTTGTTGTTTTGTTGCTGTTTGTTGTTGTTGCTTTAGTTGTTATTAAATTAACTCAGATATCCATAATGCTGCATATTTGATTAAGAAAAGACAAATAAAGTGAGAGAACAAGACTTAAGGAAAATTGAACAAAACAGAAACAAGATATATGCACTAATAAATATCAATCAACATTACAATCCAGATTTACAAACAAACAATAGCTGAAACAAATTGATAGTTCAATTGTGCTGTTTAACATACAGTATTGTCTGACGTATAAAAATACTTTTCACTAAAGATTCCTTTTCTTTTTAAATACACAATTCAAAAGTTCTGATAAAAGGTCGATTTAAATACAACTGTCATTCACATATTAATAAATCTCTTCAACAGTAAATATGGTACACCACTAAAATCTGCTGGTCGGACATGTCATGTATCATTTCCTCAAGTCTTACACTGAGAAGTAAATATTCCTTAGTTTTAAAAATGCATTTATCAAGTATTGAGACATTCTCGTGCTTTATGATTTCAAAAATGTTGGAACAATAACAATGAGAAAATCAATTTAAATTTTGACTATTATAAAATGTGTGCAATAATCATTTTTCATCATTTATATTTGTGTGGTGAGAAAAACTATACCATTGGATATAATAAGCTACGGTTAGTCCAATGATTTTAAGATAATAATAATAATTTCATGAATTAATATGTTTCTCAAACTTATGTTTAAGGAATTGCATATTTTTAGTACGCCCGTTTTATTGATTAAATATGTTTAACTTTACAACATTACAGCAAATTTAATCAAGCGATAAAAAGGACTGGTTTCACTTACTGCAGTGAGTCAGTCTTGTTAAAACTTTAAATTTCAATAGCATGCAATATTATTCCTAGGAACCAATAAGGATTTAACATTGTGTTTTTCCCATTTAACTCCTAACACTTCTTTAACCTTGGGGATTATTTCAATGTGTACAACTCACAATTTATTTTGCTCATACCATGGTGTCAATCAAGACATAACAACTTAATACATGAATACGTAGCTTAAGTTGATCATTGAGTTGAAAGAAACATATTTAAGATAACTTGAGGGAAAAAAACTGTTTTGTAGGGCTTTATTGTTTGTTTTAAATGGACACGTAATATTAAATATTACGAAGGATACAATTTATCTTAAAATGAAGCGTGGTAAGAAAGACAAATATATGTAAGACACGTTTATTCTTCTAAAATAATTATTATTTCTTGAAAATGCTGTGCCATTTTCCTTTTGTATTATTTTTTAAAGTTCTATTCTAACAAAGTAACTTCTTTATGTGGTTTATAATTACACTTAGGCTTATTATACAAACACGAAAATGTATATTCCTTTATGATAACACTTTAAGTTGGTATTTTAATTTTATTGTAGATACACGTCATTCGTATTTCTGAAATTGTTTCAGTTATTTATGATACTCTCTGCGTTATCAATCATATTAATTATTCTGTCGGGACAATACACAGACATACATTTTCTAGAGCACTGTCTCAAATATCAACAGCAATTATCGCTGGCTCACTAAGTGGTACGCGCGAGATCAAAACTGTGGCATATTAGTTAATACTATATTTGTTTGTATAATACTGACTGCCGCCTGTAGTATGATAATAATGTGAAAATCGACTAGCTCGTTATATTCATTGGAAAGAAAAGAGTACAAATACGTTAAAATGACTCTAGTTAATTTCATTCTTGTTATAGTTCTATATTGAAAAGTATCGTAATATTTCATACAACTTAGCAGAAGTTGCGCGGTAGAGCACTGCAAACGATATGGCTGTCAGAGTCGCTTGTAATGAGATTTTATGGCGTTCTCATATAGAATCTACAAGTCAGTAGTGTAAGCGAACGCTGTGAAAGCATATTGCACGCGTTGGAACACGCGCAGAAAATCGCACATAAAGTGTCTGTAGAGACTTGTGATCATCCTACTATATGGCATTACACTCTTCACAAACATTTGCGATTATGTTTGCAATCTCATGACGCTCTTCAAGATAAACTAATCCGCACCAACGCAGTAGTTTTGCGATATAGTGTTATAGGGGCCTTATAAATATAATAATATTTTTGTTTGTTTACTGATTGTTTGTGGACTTTTCTCCCGAAAAAAACATATTTTCTATTTTTGTATGAATAATTAATCACAACTGAGTGTCTCAAAAGATCATTTATTTCGCTTTAATATTGTAAATCTAGAAATTCTTTTAAGATTCATCATTTATTCATATGCAATGATGTTTATTGATAAATGTCCAAAGCGAGTGAAATAATACGTTTTGATACATAACAAAATAATCAAAAATTCAATTTGGATTATCACTTGCAAAAGTGTGAACGTCCATTAAACACCATTATACCTGAAACACTTGACATTTCAGTGTGTTTTTTGCTCACCTGAGCTAGCTCAGGGTGAGCTTTTACGATCGTTGAATATCCGTCGTCCGTCCACACTTGTTCGATAACATTCTAGCGGTCACATTTTTGCCTCAATCATCTAGTTATTAAACTATGTCAGAATCCTGATTTAGTTGATAGCTCGGATGAGTTCGAACATGGGTCATCTGGGATAAAAAATAAGGTAAGTTAAACCAGAGCTAAAAATAGACAAAAACCTCGTTAACACTCTAACGGTAATATTTTTGCCTCAATCATCATCACACTTTGTCAGAATGCTTATCTAGTTGATAGCTCGGATAAGTTTGAACATGGGTTATCTCGGATGAAAAACTAGGTCACAGGAGAAAAAAAGAAAGATCTTGTGAACACTCTTGTGTCACATTTTTTACTCAATTGTCATCAAACTTTGTCGGGATGCTTGTCTAGGTAATTGCTCAGAGGAGTTTGATTATGGGTTATCTCGGATGAAAACTAGGTCAAAGGAGCTAAAAATAGAACAATCTTGTTAACACTCTCGTGGCTACTGTTTTGATCCAAAAATTTTGTTAATTGGTCTGAAAGTTTGTTTTGATGATTTCTAGGGTAAGTTCGAATGTGGGTCACCTGGGGTCAAAAACTAAGTTACACTGCCAAAATATGGAAAAACCTTGTTAACATTAAAGTGGTCACAATTTTGACTCTATTATCATCAAACTTGGTCAGGATGCTTATCAAGGTTATTGCTCGGATAAGTGTG
Source organism: Ruditapes philippinarum (assembly GCF_026571515.1). NCBI lineage: Eukaryota > Metazoa > Mollusca > Bivalvia > Venerida > Veneridae > Ruditapes > Ruditapes philippinarum. Next base: position 122,006 of record NW_026852232.1, on the reverse strand, counting down.
AACATGGGTCATCTCGAATGAAAAACTAGTCACAGGAGCTAAAAATAGAACAATCTTGTTAACACTCTAGTCGCTACTGTTTATGGCGTTAATTTCACAAATAAGATCTCATTTTACAAATTATCATTTAGGGAATGCATTACACACAATTTGGAAACAAATCTGAGATTTTCTGCTTGACATCCTATCATTTTGTTTCATTTAATCAACCACATATTATTTGTTCTTTTATATAAAGAAATATATTATATTATTAAATTGAAAATTTACTAACTGGATGATAGTTATTATTATAATATCGCATACACTATATTAATGTAACCGACTGAATAAACAAAGTCGTCAACTGTTTTACCAGTCCTTCAGAATAATTGATTCAAATACCTTGATGATTGTATACCGACTTTACAGGACATGAGACTTGTTACACTTTTATGCATCTCTGGAGCTTACTCTTCGATTTTCGTCTGTTTAGATTTGTTTTTATTTCACTGGAGGGATATCATTATGTAGAAGGAAGTTCATTTCGCATGTATATAAGCAATTGTAATCAAACATGTGCCTGCAAAAATGTAAGAAAGAAAAAAGTTTCTTAAGAACTGAAAGTATATACTGTTTTGGAACATTTTCGCATTCTAAACTTTAATATATTTTGGTGCAAAAAGTTTACATTCATTTCACATGGGTAACTATTGTATTTTCAATGAACTCAGATTTTCATCATGTTCTTTTTTATGTCTGCATTAATACAAATTATTCAATCATTATAATGTATACAAATTTGTATAATACATTTACCATATTATCACTTTTGGGATGATTTAAATATTATTCTAATGAAAATTTTATTTCTAGAACATCACATGCATTAAAAAAGTTTTGTTGAGTTGAAGCAAGCGGCATTAAATCGTTTATACTCTCTAAAACAAAGGGCAATATTGGGCATAATACAGCATACGTGTTTCAGAAAGGACAATATGACATATGTTTTCAAAATATAGTGAGATAACAAGACATGAAAAATATGAACAAAACAGAAACAAAATATATGCACTAATACATGATCGTATCGATCAACATAACATTCAAGAATTACAGACAAAACAGAGATGAAACACAACTATTATTTCAATTTTGGTGTCTGACATAAAAAAGATACTGTTTAATATGACAAAATAGAGAGAAATAAGAATCCCTAAGACAATTCATACTGAGCATTTGGATAGGATATCTATATATTTACTGTTGTACACTGTTAATATATCCAACCGTATATCGTTTTGAAAATTAAAAATAGGGTCGTTTTCGATTGCCTGAACGTTTTTTGTTGGTTTTGTTGTTGTTATTGATTTTTTGAAATTCAACAAGATGCGTACTAAATCTAAGTCTTACAGTATATTGTATCTAAGTATTACAGTAAAACTATTTATTCTTATAACCTATTTTTACACAGCGACATCAAGCGTCAATTCAACAACGCTCAAATTTTCTGTTTGTTTTCAAAAAGATATTCTTGTGACATGTGTAGGTACTCACACACACCAAATGTTACCAATAATGAAGATTTTTATTAGAGCTTCGAAAAATGATACAATATTTCTAAACAACCTTCGTAGTATTAATATCATTTTTATTAAAAACCCATATATATCCGACAAAAAGTGTTGCCAAGATTTATCAATTATGCACTATTAGATGAATTTGCATGGAATATTTATTTCCTTAATGTCCATTTGGGATGAATAAATTTGGTTTAAGTTTGGCATATTTTCCTTTCTCACCATTTAACATCCTATATATCTTTCAACGTTAAAAAGTTGTAATTAAAATGGTGCAGAAAAGAATTATCAGAGCGACCCTCTTCAAACGTGTGATTTTAAATCCATTTCACGAGAAGCAATTTTACAGTTTTAATGCAAGCGTAATATTAGTACATATTGTGATAAATATTAGTATCAAATCCCATTATTTTGGACATTGAAAATTTCATGTATCTTAATAATATTTTTAAAAAGCGGCTTCTGGTATAGATGAAAGATTTGAACAATGTGAACTCACACATTCACGAATGGCATGATGGTGTTTCAGTGTGTAAGTATAGGACTCAAACGAGTTTTGCACTTCTTTCCTTGCATTTTGTCACGATATATTCTTACCTTGCATTTTCTCACGATATTGCTCGAGAAAACCCTATTGTTTGAACATTTTTTTTGGTGTTTTTTGCATGTTGATTATCATGTTAAATATAAATAAATGTCTACCTCTCATAAGAAATAATTGGTCATATAAAAATTTCTTGACAGAGCTGTTTTTCTGTAACCGAGACAATACTAAGTGATATACCATATAAAATGTAAATATCCTAAAATAATCGCCCATGTAATGATGTTACCACCAAAACTCAGCATAAGTGAAATGAACACATCCAACATTTGTATCTTAGCTCAATTAATTATGTCATTTTGTAGAATTACCGAAAGGTTAACTTCCCGTTTCCTTTTGATTAGCAAAGTCATGTAACGAACCTGTTGATATTCATTTAAATTATCACATATTTAGAAAATGTACAGTTATAGTGATTTTTCAACAAAACTATGAAACGTTTCTGATTTATTTTAAATTCTCAGGATGTTTAAGAAATAACGAAGCAAACACAAAAGACAAAGTACATTTCTTTTTCAAGTAGTATAAACCAAAGTAATACGTCGTAAATTGATGCATATGTAGAAAGTCACTTTTTACTACAGAATTTTAGACAGCATTATACGAATTTCGGCTGCAATATTTTATAAAAAGTAAAAGAGTTTTACAGAATATACATTTAAAGAATATACGTAATAAGAATATAAATTAACACTTTATTACGATGTCCAGTGTTTGAATACTTTCAACATGAGGAATCTGAAATAATTATCAGATATTGATTCCTGTTTACTAATTATGAAAACTGAGTATTTAAGTCGTTTTATGTAACCAAAAACAATTCTTTAAAATTTGTTCAGAATTTTATTTGTTGAATTTAAGGTACACATTACATTCTAGTCTTTAATAATTGATGTTACTTAAAAAGCTGACAGTTATACTCGTCATTCCATTGGGACAATCTTGCCTGAGATTAATTCAAGTGCATCGCTCTCTCAAATAACTTGACATTATGTTTGCTAGCGCATGAACGACAAACGACACCGGAAGATTTTGTTTGTACAATCCTGACTCATTGTACCAAGAGAGTGATTTGCACAAATAATTCTGGTTTCGTCCAAATGAAACCCATGCATTTACCGTTTAAATAAAGCAGTGCAATTTAGAGAATAATTACAAAAATTGTAGAAATAAATGTCAAAGTGATTATTTTCAGCATGTGATAATTTATTTTGATACATGTAGTTATTTTATTGTTGTTTTATGTCATTGTTGAAATAGATGATGGCTTCAAAGTTGAATCAAGTTCGACAACAAGCACAAGTGATCAAAGTTCATCATTTAGTGAACTAGATAATTGTTGGGTGCCTTTTTGTTATCTGTACGAAAACACCAGCATTAACTTAACATGGATGTCTGCAGGTGGTTTTTAGGGGGTGGGGGAGAAAATAAAAGGCGTATATTAATGAGAAAAACACGGGGAAAAGCTGAATACTATCTAAGTTTTATGAGTGTGCACAAATATGTCGTGATGCAGATAAGAACGTTAATAACCAACGGGGAGGAACTGTTAACTGTTACACGAGGGATGAAGTTCTTATGATAACTTGTCAGGATTTTTTGTGATAACTGTCACGGAGTTCGTCGAGAAACTTTTGTATATACTACAGAAACTCGTCAAAAATGGTTATTTTCATCTTAAAATAGTCAGTTATAGGTGCTAAAGTAAAGTTTAATGAATAATCTTGCATTATGTGTCAAATACTAATTATAGTCCATTTGCCATCGTCTCTTGTTTAAAATGTGGTAATTTAAAGTAAACCTTCAAATTATTTTCTGATTCTTACATATGGACCTGTTCATTTATGATCTCCATCCTTGCCATAAATTATAACCTAATTATAATGCAAAGTTGCCAACATAAAGCCCGACTAACAAATGAATACCCGATTTTTCTAAATGTAATAAAGTTTTTGTGATAGCTCTGAGGATGTCCTAGAGTTCTTGTGATAATAACTGTTACTGCCAGTGTGCCTAATGCGCTAAATCACGGCACGTTTTAGCGTTTTTTATTACTCAATAAGTTGTAAATCATTATGAAACGCAGTACGTTCACTCTTTGCACAAAATGAAGATACATTCCTGGTGTAACAGTTTCTGTCCCGTAAAAAATACCCGGTTCCTTAATCCCTTTGAAAAAAAAAACGATCTTTGAGAGAAATGTTATAGTGTATTTGGCAAGAGACAAATTAAAGATGTCTTGACAAGAACATTTTTATCAATGTGTTGACATTTGTTGGTATTTACATTTTACGGTCATACAAATACAAAGTTCATATATTGATCTTATCTTAGTTCATTCATAATACGCCAAAAGCGATTCGTCATTTTAATTATTCCGTAAGGACAATACTGTCAGAGATATAATTTCATGTTGCTCACTACAATAATGGGACAATTGCAAGCGCACGTACAGCAAACGACGTTACGGGATTGTATTTATACAATAATGGCAGATGGAACCAGGGGAACTGTTCTGAGATTGTAATTCGTTATTCTAATGTTTGTTCAATCACATGTATAATTACTTACATTTTCAAAACAAATACTATCTTAGTGTTGTGAATATAAATGATAGAATTGTAAAGTTTGAAATGTTTCATTTTATAGTTATGATGGAAAAAAATTCTTATCAAAAACGTTTACATAAAAACTTAAATGACTTAAGTTGTAGTTAAAAGGTATATCTCTATAATAGCTGAAAATGCCGATATAATGTCTACAGAAGGTAGGTATATATTTTAAAGGTATATTAATACGCATAATGGTGTTGAAAACATCATAAGAAAAACAAATATCGGCTCCAAACTATATACAGTTTAAGATAAAAATGTGTTTATCGACAGTCACAGGAAATATAAAAGATGTTTATCAAAATATGCAAACTACTTCTCTAAGTACTTATTGTTACTTTCTCTGTTTTACTGGTTCTTATTTCACTTGCAGTCATTTTAAAAGATGACTGCGAAGGACTAAGAAGAACTAAAAAATATCATACACCTACAATATTAGACTTTTACTTTTGTCTACAGAGTATTTCCTCAACAGAAACTTGTCATTAAATATTTTAAAACTATTGAAAACTCTTGTCCCTAACATGATTAAGTTATGCTTAATGTTGATAACTAAAACATTAGAATATAATAATATGGTGTAAATTGTTTTAATTATCTTTCATTTTAAATATTTTGATAGTGAACAGTCATTCGTAGGTAGGAAACTGTTGATAGTTTAGCAATTATCAACAAAGCTGTTTTGTTTCGAATTCGGAGGCCTGATGTAACTAGTGGTTTTTTAGCTCCGTAATAACAGGCTAATAACTGATTTTGACATTGTGTGTCATAAATACGTGACATAGCCACTGTACATGTTACTGCAACTGACTACTGTACTTAAGGCAGTCATTTCCTAAGCTAAGGATATGAAACACAAACATTCTTATTTTTCCCCCTTTTTTCTGTTTCGTTAAAATGGAAAATACAAATATTCTGATAAAAGGTAGATTGGAATAAAATATCATAATACAGGTTTAAATATCTCGTCATTAGTAAAAATAGTAGACCAGTTAGTCGGACATTAACAGCTTTACCTATGAAACTACCATAGGCCAACAATATTAGCATCATACTGTTACTTTTCAAAAAGAAATAAATTGTTATGCAAGCCAAATACATGTATAAGCTATTGCATGTTATAAGGAATAGCATTATTAATGACATTTTCCGAACCTTTCCCTTTGCTTGACGTCATAATTGAAATCTTTGCTATTTGAATGATAAAATACATTGTTCTTCAAACTTTTTAATGAAAATATATAGCTTGGCAAAGTTTAACACAATATTTGTGGACAACCAGTAGGACCTGGCACACGCTTTTAATCAATACATCCAATCAAACATTCGTAACACTGGGGAATACAGTTAAATAACAACGTTCATCCAATAATTCTGTGTATAACTAACTTCTCTAATACAAATGCATTGTAAGTGATCTGTTCATGACCAGTATTGTCGTTAAAAAGTGTTTCTATTTTTATGCAATCAATAGATTGCAGTTAAGAAAAAAATAAAATAAGTCTTTAATTACATTAGCAAAAATTGCGATAGAAAAATTGTTTAACAAGCTGCTCGTTTTTCTATCATAAAACGTTAAAAATGCATTTTGTGAATAAACATGGGTACGTATTAAATTATTACTCTTACGCCCCTTAGCACCAAGCTAAGGTAGTATTTAGTGCTATAATCAATGATATACAGCTGCCACACGGAACTTGATACCTGCTATTGTAAAGTATAAAAATCTGGAATAAGGAAATCCAAGCAATTAAAGGAACAAAGTCACATGCAAATAACAGATTAGAGTTGATTGAATTGGTTCATGGAAATGTGCAACATCTCATAACCCCCCCCCCCCTTGTACCGGTTTAAGCTGTATTTTATCTACAACACTTTATGTGCTTGAAATCAGTGATCCCGAAAACAGTCGTATCAATTATATATCTCTTAAAGACCCAATATGTCCCAGAAATGTTTTTACCTTTATATCTCAAAAGATTTTTTAGATTTTGTATCCTAATATGGTTTCCAAAAAGTAAATATTGGCCTATAACCTGGATGATATTTAAGTTTGCTGATGTAGCTTTTTAAAAATTAATAAGTATATTGTATAAAAGTGAAAATACAACTTTGTTTACATCCTTTCATTACGAATAATTTCACAATCACGTTCAGCTGACTGGAATTTAACTTCTATATTTACATAATCGCAATTCGTACTTTTGGTTTTGTCTTATTAATTTATGATACTCTCTGCGTTATCAATCATATTAATTATTCCGTCGGGACAATACACTCAGAAATACATTTTCTAGAGCACTAGTCTCAAATATCATCAGCAGTTATTGCTGGCTCACTAAGTGGCACGCGCGAGATCAAAAATGTGGCCTTTTTGTTCATACTATATTTGTTTGTATAATACTGACTGCCGCATGTAACATGAGAATAATGGTAAGATCGACTAGCTCGTAAAATGCATTGGAGAAAATAGTACAATAGCGTTAAAATGACTCTAGTTAATTCCATTCTTATAATAGTTCTTCTATTGAAAAGTATCGTAATGCTTCATACAACTTAGCAGAAGTTACGAGGTAGAGCACTGCAAACGATGTGGCTGTCAGAGTCGCTTGTTAGGAGATTTTATTCCGTTCTCTGATACAAGTAGGTAGTGCAAACAAATGTCTTTAGTCCTGCGTGAAAACATACTGCATGCGTTGGAACTGTTATGTAAGCGCAGACAATCGCACACAAATAGTCTGCAGAGACTTGTAATTATCCCACTGTATGGCATCACACTCTTCACAAATAGCAATCTCACGACGCTCTGAGATATAAACAACTTCGCGCCAACGCAGTTTTTCTGCGGCATAGTGTTATAGGGGCCTTACTAATATAAATAATATTATTTTCTGTTTAATGATTGCTTGTGGACTTTTTTCCCGAAAAAAACATATTTTCAATTTTTGTTTGAATAAAAAATCACAACTCAGTGTCTCAAGAGATAAAATCGTTTTTTTGTTTGTTTTCGTATTGTTATTCAAAATATTCTTTTAAGATTCATTATTTATTCATATGCAATGATGTAAAATAATAAATGTCAAGTGCAATAATACGTTTTGATACATAACAAAGAAGCACAAAAATGGATTATCACTTACAAGAGTGTGAACGTGTATTAAACACCATTTTACCTGAAACTCTTGATATTTCAGTGTTATTTTGAGAGACACGTTGCAGAAAAGTATCGCAATAAAACAAGCAGACAATTTGGAAAATCTGAGAATTTCTGCTTGTTTTGTCATTCTATCATTTTGTCTCATTGAAGCAACCATATATTATGTGTTCTTTTTTAAAATTTACATTATTTTATTAAATTGAAAATTTACTAACTGGATGATACATGAAGTTATTGTTACAATATCACATACGCTATTTTCGATCTAACATATTGAATATACAATACCGTCAAATGGTTTACCAGGCCTTCAGAATTATTAATTCAAAAACGTTAAAGAAAGTATTACTGCTTTGTTGTTGTTATTTTTGTTGTTTTGTTGCGGGTTTTGTTGTTGTTGTTGTTATCAGACTAACTCAGATGACGTTAATACTGCATACTTGTTTAAAAAATAAAATATAACGCATGATTTCAAAATATAGTGAGATATCAAGACCCACAACAAAAAGGCAGGCAAAACAGAAACATGATATAAGCAGTAATAATTATCAATCGACATTACTAACAAGAAAATGTTTGGACAAACTCGTATTTCAGTCGGTGTGTTTAATATTTAGTATTGTTTGTCGTAAAAATATACTGTTTATAAAGAATTTTATTAAATCAATTGAATTGCCGGTAATCATATTAGTAAATGAAAGAAGGAAAGACAAATCATAATGAGCATACGATGAACTCAATTAAAACAGTATTTTGACAGGATATAGGAGTTGATGAAAAAATCACTATTTATCAACTTAAATCACCCATTTTAAGCATTAAAAGAAATAAACAAGAAAATATTAGAAAAAAAATCAACATTTGAGAGCAACGTTCATGAAACCTCAACAATATTCAAACACAAATAAAGTACAATAGGGGAGCATAAAATTGGAGCGAAGATTAGTTATAATACAGTGTGTAAATTTGTAAGGGGAGTGAAGAATGTATGAAAGTTAGCAAGGGTGAAGGGGAAGTTAGCAAAGGTGAAGGGGAGAACATTCTTTCCAAAACATTTAAAACTATTTAACTCAAAATGAATCCAAAGAAAATCTCAGGAAGAGTAAATTATTTTGAAAGCCATCTAAAACTCTGCACACATATAAAAAAATCTGAAGACTTAAAAATATTTATTTTTATTTAAATTAACCTCGACCTCAATAAAAGGAACCAAATGCACCTTATTCTTTGTGACAGCCTTTATAAATTAGACTTGCTTGACTTGAACTGTTACCTTTCAGAATACAATTGCTACCACTATTCTATATATAGATTTATATAAGTTTGATGAATATACGAGTAGTAACTGTTGGAAACTACTAGTATCATCTCAAACTGTACATTGATATTTTTAATAAGGACTGTGCCAGACGATTGCTTTCACGGGGGTAGTTGAAAAGTTTTAAATTCATTAAGATTCATATTGAATCTAGGTATTTGCAGTTAAACCAAATATGCGTGTACATTTGTAACCTATTTTCAGAGCACCATCCAACGTCAATACAAAACTAGCGTCGCTCAAGAAAATATCCGTCAGGTACTCACATACACCAAATTTCAACAATATTTTGAGTTTAGACTTTTATTTAGAGATTTCGAAAAATGATACGAACTTTCTTAACAACCCTCGTAGTATTAATATCAATTTTATCTAAAATCTGTTTTGGTCCGACGAACAAGTGCTGCAAAATTTACTTCCTTGGTGCTCATTTGTAATAAATAAATTTGGTTTAAGTGAATCTGACATATTTTCCTTTCCCACCATTAAACATCATATATCTTTCAACGTTTAAAAGCTTTGCTTAAAATGGTACAGAATAGAATGTCCAAAGCGAATTTTTCCAAAAGTTCTTATGCGATTAAAATCTATTTTACGCAAGCAGTTTTGCATTTTTAATGCAAGCCGAATATTAGTACTTATTGTGATAATTATTGGCATCAAATCCTATTTAAATATAGAAGATTATTTGTATCGTTCCAATATTTTTTGTATTTTTGCGTATGGATTATCATGTTACTATCTTTTGTAACACATGACAACTTGCAATATTTATATAATTGTTTTATTTATAACAATTAAAAAATTTGCTGAGAAATCGGAGCTATGTATTAAGAGTTTATGCACTAATGTTCATTCCGTGCACTTGTTATTATTTTTAAAGACCATTATGAAGGCATTAGAGTTACTGATGTTGATCTATACTATGTGGCAGGCAAAGTGATCAATCGCATTAATTATACCACCGAGACAATAATATCAAGGTATCGTTTTACTTCATAATTAATAACCCTGTCATTTCTAACGGATATTGTTTGTATTTTATTTGTTATTGGAACATGTAATCAAGATTGATAAACACGCGTGTAACATGTATTCAGTATACTGTTAACTACAGATACAACAATAAGGCTTATATAAATATAACGCTGATAATGATGCTGTGTCGCGTTCTTAAATTGGTTGTCACTCGGATATAACAATATCCGGATGTACCGATATAAATTCGGTGGTCCCCTGAATAGTGTACTGTTATATTTAAACTTCTTATAAAAACCTCTAAAAGAAAATTCTGTCCGTATACATTTTTTGTTTCCTGTAACCGAGTAAATACTAATACAATATGCACTATAATATGTGAATATTCTAAATGAATCGCCTAAATGATTTTTATCACCAAATATCAGCATATTGAAAATGAGCACATCCAATATTTTATCTAAGCTCAATTTATTATGTAATTTTGTAGAATTTATGGAAAGTTAACTTCTTGTTTTCTTTTGATTAGCAAAGTCATATAACGTAAGTGTCTAATATCATATATATTATCATTATTCCGAAATGTTCAGCTTTATTGTTACGTCTACAAAACTGTATTATTTCTATTTTCTATTTGATTAAATTGTTCGTTTTAAATTATCAGGATGTTTGAAAATTAGCGATGCAAAAAGACAAAGTACATTTCGTTTTTCAAGTAAAGTTAACCAACGACATACGTCGTAAAAATAATGTACATGTGAGTAAATGATTACTTTACGAATTTCTGCCTCGCTACAATAATTTTTGAAATGAAAGAGATGATTTACAGAACAGTTTAAATTACACTTAAAGAGTATAAAAGTGTACATTCACTAGGAATTACGATGCCCAGTGTTTGATATACTTTCCCGTATTTCTTCTTAACATAATGAAACTAAAATATTGTACAATATTGACTATTTTTCACTAATTATGAAAACTGAGAACTTAAGTTGTTAAAGTGTAATAAAAACAATCTCCTGAATTATAATGAGTGTTTTATTTGTTGAATTTAAGGTTCAAATTACACATTCTGGTCTTTAATTATTTATGTTACTTTAAAAGCTGACAGTGATACTCATCATTCCATGGGGACAATGCTGCCAGATATTAATTTAACTTCATTTCTCTCTCAAATAACATGGCATTAATTTTGCTAGCGCATGAACGAAAACAACACCGGAAGATTTTGTTTGTGCAATCCTGACTCATTGTACCATAATAGTGATTGTCAGATCGACCGTAGAATATAAATTACTGGTTTCGTACAAATGACACCCATGGACTTGTCGTTTAATCTAAGCAATGAAAATCAATCAATCAATTATTACAAATTAAAAAAAATGAAACAGTTGTAGAATAGATAAGTTACATAGCGATTTACTTCAGCATTTAATAATTTATTTTATTGGTAATTATTGTTGGAATAGATGAAGGCTTCGAAGTTTAATTAAATTCGACAACAAGCATAAATGATCAAAATTTATTTTAGTAAAGTAGATTATTGTGAGAGTCAAATTTTAGGTTTCTGAACAAGAACGTTTTGATATTTACCTTTACTGTCATACAATTACATAGTTCACATATTGAACTTATCTCAGCATAGTTATCGTAATCCATCGTAAGGACAATACTGTCAGAAATATATTTTCATGTTGCTCACTAAAATAATAGGGTAATTGCAAGCGCACGTACGGCAAACAATGCTACTGAATTGTATTTATACAATATTGACGGTTGGAACTGTTCTGAGATTGTTATTCGCATTTTCGTTATTCTAAAACATGTTTGTTCAGTTACATATTTGTATGCAATAACTAGATCGCAGTTAGAACAAAATAAGATAAGCCTGATACTCTAATTTCATTTATTGTAGCAATAACTGCTACAGAACATTTTTTAAATGAACTGATCACTATCATTAAACGTTCATAATGCATTTATTAGCAAACAAATCTTGAATTAATGTTGTTATGTGTCAGATAATACCTCTCACCCTCCTTAGCCTCGGCTAAAGTGATGTGAATATTCAACATTTCTGTTATAATGAATAATTTTGAATGACCGGGAAAAATATAAAAACACGGAAGTGAAGTAAAGCGTAACTTTTTTACGTTTACATTTAAATATCGGTTAAGGAAGATGAAAAAACAAAAGTGTATGTTGTAAAAGAACTGTCAGTTAATATCTAATTTACGTATTTATTTTCGTCTTTGTCTTTGTTCTTTCGGAATAGGCAAGTATTTCTTATTTTCTCCATAAACCATTACAATGTCATTTCACCCAGAAGTACAGTTCCTTAATTTTGAAAATGCATTCATTACGTATTGAGACGTTCTTGTGCTGTATAATTTCGAAAATGTTGAAGTCATAACAATGAGAAAAATCATTGTTTATTTGGACAGTTATAAAATTTATGGAATAATCTTTATTCGTCATTCATATTTGTATGATGATAAAAACTTCACCATTGAATATAATATGTTAGGATGAGTCAAACATGTGTTTACGTCTGATAATAATTCTGGGACATCAATCTATATCTAAGAGTACTCATTAAGAAATGTCATATTTTTACTGATTAATTTAAATAGTTTTATGCTAATCGTATAATAACTAAACATTACAGCAAAAGTAATCAAGCAATATAACGTACTAATTCCTCATGCTACAGTGACTCAGTATTGTTAAATTTTAAATTTCAAGAACATGTTATACTATTTCTATGGACCAACAAGATTTTAAGGTCGTGTTTCCATTTAATTCTAACATTTTTGTAAATTTTGGAAATTATTTCAATGTTTGTTTTAAATTCACGCAAAATATAATATTTAGATATTCATTCATTTAGAAATGAAGCGTGGTTGGAAAGTCAAATAATTTTTTTTGACAAACACGTTTAATCTTCTTACATAACTATTTAAATATTATAAAAATAATAATGCTGTGTCATTTTCCTTTTGTACAATTTTAAAAGTTCTGTTCACTTCTTCAGCTGGAAACGGACTGACTGTTTTTATAATTATTCTAACAAAGTAAGTGATACGAGTTATAATTACACTTAAATGTATTGTTGTATTGTGCAATATTTTGTATAACACTTAAATTTGGTCTTTTAAATCTATATTTAGACACACGCCATCCGTATTTCTGGGATTTTATCATAATTATTTATGATACTCTCTGTGCTTCAATCAAATTAATTATTCCGTCGGGACAAATACATTTTCTGGAGCAATTATTGTTGGCTCACACATTGGGACGCGCAAGATCAAAACAGTTGAATGGTTGTTGTACAATACTTGTTTGCATAAAACTGACTGTCTGTTACACAATAATTATTTTAAGATCGCATGGCGTGAAATATTCATTGTGATAAAAATAATACGATAACGTTAAAATGACCTTAGTTTATTTCATTCTGATAATAATCTTATATTGAACAGTCTCGTAATATATCATACAACTTAGTAGAAGTTCCGCGGTAGAGCATTGCAAACGATGGGGGCTGTCAGCTGCCCTTGTAAGGAACGTGAATTGCGTTCTGTGATAGGTAAGAAGGTGGTGCACATAAAAGTCCGTAGAGACTTTTGGGCATCCCACTGCATGGCATCACACTTTTCACAAACATTATGCGATTTGTTTGCAATTTCACGACGCTCTGAACGATAAACAACTCCGCACCGACGCAGTAGTTTCGCGGTATAGTGTTACAGGGGCCTTCTTAATATAATAATATTCTTTTTTTCTTAACTGACTGATGTGGACTTTTTCCAGAAAAAAAAAATATTTTCTATATTTGTATGAATAATAAATCATAACATAGTGTCTCAAGAGATGGGATCGTTTATTTCGTTTTCATATTGTAAATCTAGAAATTCTTTTAAGATTCATCATTTATTCATATGCAATGCTGTTTAATGATAAATGTCTAAAGCGAGTGCAATAATACGTTTTGATACATAACAAAAGATGCAAAAAAATAGTAAATCACTTACAAAAGTGTGAACGTCCATTAAACACCTTTATACCTGAAACTCCTGACATTTCATTGTGTTTTTTTATATTTCTTCGGAACAATCTTGAATTATATCAGCAATGTTTGAGTTATATGACGGCAATTTTAGTGGATATTTTACACCTTTGCTGCATTTAATACATGCTCACGTTTTTGTTACGTTCATTAACATAGACATTTTTCCAGAAAACTAAAACTATAAAATAAAACTAAAAAAGTTTTGTTTTCATTTCACTGGAGAGATATCATAATTTTGAAGTGTCGTTCATTTTGTATTGATAACAGCAGTTGTAATCAAACGTATGCATGCAATAATGAACAAAACTATTACTACCTTGTTGTTGTTGTTTTGTTGTTTGTAACCGTTTCTTATTGTTGTTGTTTTTTGTTGTGATCGGACTAACTAAGATGTAGATAATGCTACAGACTTGTTTAAGAAAATACAATATGACGCATGCTTTCAAAATATAATTAGATAACAAGACTCATTATAATAAAAGAGTCAAAATAGAAACAAGATATATGCAGTTATAATTATCAATCGATATTACAATCAAGATTTACAAACAAGAAAAAGTTGAAAAAACTCGTATTTCAGTTGTGGTATTTAACATTTAGTATTGTCTGACGTATAAAGATACTGTTTATAACGAATGTCATCAATTGAATTAAAGGTGATCATATTTGTAAATGATATTTTTAAAAGTTTATGCAATAATGTTTATTCCGTGCACTTAATACATTTTTATTATCTTTAAATACCATTATGAAAGCATTAGAGTTACTGATGTTGATCAATTTTATGTTGCTGGCAAAGTGATCAATCATCTTAATTTTACTATTGTCATTTCTAACGCATATTGTTTGTATTTTATTTGTTATAGAAACATGTAATCAAAACAGATAAACAAGCTTGTACCATTTATTCAGTATAGAGTAAACGACACTTAAAACAATACGGCTTATAAAGATATATAACACGTATAATAATGCTGTTGCCGCCTTCCTGACTATTGTTTTTTTTTTGTTTGTTTGTTTGTTATTTTTTTTTAATTGGTTGTCACTTGGATATAACGATACCCGGATGTGCCAATATAAATTCGGCGGTCCCCTGAATATTGTTATAAGAAGTGTGTATTTTATATATTTAAATATCTTATAAATACCTCTAAAAGGAAATAATTGCTCATATAAATCTTTCTTGACATAGTTGTTTTAGTGTAAATATGAATACAATATACATTATAATATGTGAATATTCTAAATGAATCGCCCATACAACAATGTTTTCACCAAATATCAGCATAATAAAAATGATTACTTCCAACATCAGCAATTATGTCATGTTTGTAGAGTTCATGGAAAGCTAACTTCTTGTTTCCTTTTGATTAACAAAGTCATATAACGTAAGTGTTTAATTTCATGTTTATTATCACATAATTGAGAAATGTTCAGTTCTATTGTTACGTCTACAAAACTATCAGTTTCTTTCTTATTTTTATTTTCTATTTAATTAAATTGTTCGTTTTAAATCCTCGGGATGTTTAGAAATTAACGATGAAAAAAGACAAAGTACATTTATTTTCAATGAAGTATAAAATAAAGACATACGTCGTAAAAATGAGGTACATGTTAATAAATGTTTATTACATAATTTAAGACAGCATTTATATGATACGAATTTCGGTTACAATAATTTGTGAAATGAAGAGGTTTTACAGAACAGTTTAAATGACACTCAACGAATATAAGCAAATTAGAGTATAATGTAAATTCACACTCAATTACGATGCCCAGTGTTTGAAATACTTTCCCGTTGCCTTCTAAATAAATTGACTTTTTTCACATGTTGTCAAAATTGTGAAATTAAGTCGTTTAAGTGTAATCAAAAAACAATTCTTAAAATATATTGAGATTTCTTTTTTTAACTTAAGATACAAATTACACATTCTGATCATTAATTATTGATGTTACTTTGAAAGCTGAAAATCACACAAATCGTTCCATTGGGACAATGCTGCCATCGCTCTCTCAAATAACATGGCATTAATGTATGCCCGCGCATGAACGACGTATGAACAACAAACGATACCGGAAGATTTTGTTTGTACAATCCTGACTCATTGTACCAAGAGAGTGATTGTCAGATCGACCATGGAATATAATTTAATGTACAAATCATTCTGGGTTCGTCCAAATGACACCCATGAATTTACCGTTTAATCTAAACAGTGAAATTCAGAGAATAATTACAAAAAACTGAAACAGTAGTAGAAATGATGAGTTACATAGCAATTCATAATTTTATTTTAATGGTTATTTTATTGTTGGAATAGATGAAGGCTTCAAAGTTGAATTAAGTTCGACAACAAGTACAAATGATCATAGTTCAACATTTAAGTGAACTAGATTATTATTTGGCTCTTTTTTGTTATCTTTACAACACCACCATCTTTCAATTTATAAAGATGTCTGAAGGTGTTTTGCTTTTTTTTTTTGGGGGGGGGGGGGATATGCGTAATTATGTTCATAAGACAAACAGGGAAATATCAACTGTTTATGCCGCTTTTGCGAAAGTTCAAATCAATTTTGCGATTAATGACTGTTTGGATAAATATCTAAATAAAGAAATGGTTTTATATGAATGTGCACAGGCAGATCGGAACGTCAATAACGGACATGATTCATAAAATCAATGCCTTAAAAAAACGAGAACTGAAGTATCATTATTTGTAAGAGTCAAGTTTTAGCTGTTTATGCAAGTTTTATCATTCGGTTGTATGTTGCTCACTAAAATAATGGGACATTTGCAAGCGCACCGTTACAAAATTATATTTATACAATAATGACAGATGGAATTCGCATTTGCGTTATTCTAAACGATGGTTGTTCAGTTACAGTTATAATTACTTACATTTTCAAAAATAAATGCTGTTTTAGTGTTATGGGCATAAATGATATGATTCTAAAGTTTGGAATGTATGTTTTTTTATTTATTTTTTCATAGTTATTATGGAAATGATTTCTTCAAATCAAAAATGTTTACACGACACCTTAAATAACGTATGTTTTAGTTATATAGTATATTTAGATAATAGCTGAAAGTGTAGATTGAACTTCTATGAAATGATTTTTATGCGTGGTAAAGATGTTTAAAAACACTATAATACGATATATGAGAAAGAAAAGAAACATCGGTTCTAAACTTTTCAAGTCAAAGACAATAACTGTGATATTTTTACAGACAATAAATATAAAAGATGTTTGTGTTGTTTTACATATGCAAACTGCTTCTCCAAGTACTTATATGTTTTCTGTTTTACTGGTTTAATTTCACTTGCAGTCCGTTAAATAGATTCCTGCGAAAGACTATGAAAAACTAAATATAATATACACATACTAAATTAGAGTTTTAATTTTGTCTACAGAGTATTTACTCTAAAGTACTTTAGATAAACTTGTCATTAAAGATTTTGAAACTTTTGAAAACACTTGATTTTAACATGAGAACGTAATGCTTAACGTTGATGACTAAAACAATAGAATGAATTAACAAGGTGTTAATTGTTTAAATTATCTTGCACTTGAACTTATTTTATAGTGTACTGTCATTTGTATGTAAAAAAACTGTTGATAGTTTAGCAATTATCAAGACAGCTTTTGGTTTTGATAAAAACGTACATATTCGGAGGCTTGATATAACTAGTGATTTTTAACTCAGTCTGGTTTATAACTGATTTTGACATTTTGTATCATAAATACGTAACCATACCCACTGTTTCTTTGGGTTTCCTTGCTAAAATTGATTACTTTTAGGATTGTCATTCGCCCTTTAGCTAAAAGATATGAAACACGAAAATTTTTCCCTTTGTAACCAGTTTGGCAAAAAATTTTAGCCACTATGTTTGAAGACAGCCAGTAGGAATTGCTTTAATCAATACATCCAATCAAATATTCGTTACATTGGAGAATACAGTTATATAACAACGGTTATCCAATAATACTGTGTATCACTAACTGCTCGAAATAAAGTCATTGTCTGTGCTTTGTTAATCTCGATTGTCCACTATTGTCATTTGAAAGTATTTTGATTATAATTACTTTTGTATTAAATTACTAGATAGCGGTTATGAAAAAAGTAAAACGAGTTTGAGACTTTAATTCCATTTAAGAGTAACTGTTAAAGAATTTTTTTAAACGAACTGCTCTGATCGTTTTACTTTGATCATTAAACGTTCAAAATGCATTTAATAGCAAACAAATCTTGAACTAAGATGTGTCTAATTATAACTCTCTATTTAACGAAGGTAGCTTATCAAGACAATACATCAAAGCATTACAGATAAAATTAACGATAACGTTAGAATGACAATAGTTAATTTCATTCTGATAATAATTTTATATTGAACAGTATTGTAATGTTTCATATAGCTTAGCATAAGTTCCACGGTAGAGCGTTATAAACGATGGGACTTTCGGCGTACCTTGTAAGGAGAGTTTTTTGTTCTCTGATACAAGAAGGTAGTGCAAATGAATGTCTTTAGTCCAGTGTGAACGCAGTGAAAGCACATTACACGCGTTGGAACTGTAAAGACAGCGCAGACGATTGCTTAAAAAGTGTCTGTAGAGACTTGGCATCACAATATTCACAGTCATTATGCGATTTTGTTTGCAATCTCACGACGCTCCGTAGGACAAACAACTTCCCGCCAACACAGTTGTACCGCGGTATAGTGCTATAGGGGCCTTATCTATGTATAATTTTCTTTTTTTGTTTGCTGAATGCTTGTGAACTGTTTTCCTAAAAAACATATTTTCTACTTTTGTATGAATAATAAATCACAACCCAGTGTCTCAAGAGATCGTTTATTTCGTATTAATATTGTAAATCTAGAAATTCTTTTAAGATTCATCATTTATTCATATGCAATGATGTTAAATGATAAATGTCCAAAGCGAGTGCAATAATACGTTTTGATACATAACACAAGATGCAAAATGGATTATCACTTACAAAGGTGTGAACGTCCATATTAGACGCCATTATACCTGAAACTGTTGACATTTCGGTGTGGTTTTGATATTTTTCCGGAACAATCTTGAATTATATCTGCAATGTTCGAGTTATATGAAGGCAATTTTAGTGGATATTTCACACCTATACTGAATTTAAAACATGAAACAGATTTTGTTACGTAAATTAAGAGAGACATGTTCCATAAAAGTATAGCAATAAACTAAAAGAAAACATTTATGCTTCAATTAATGGCGTTAATTTCACAGATGAGATCTTATTTTACAAATTATCATTTAGAGATTGCATTACAAACACTTTGGAAAAATCTGAGATTTTCATTTTGTTTCATTTAAACAACATATATTATTTGTAAATTTATATTATATTTTTAAATTGAAACTGGATGATAGTTATTATTTAAATAACATATACCGTATTCGATCTATCAGACTGAATGTACAAAATCGTCAACTGTTTTTCCAGTCTTTCAGAGTAATTGATTCAAATACATTGCAGATTTTATACCGACTTTACAGGACACGAGACATGTTACACTTTTATGTCTCTCTTGAGTTTACCCGGTCAAATTATCTCTTCGAGTTTCGTCTGTTAAGTTTGTTTTCATTTCACTGGAGGGATATTATATTGTTGAAGGAAGTGTCGTTCATTTTGTATTGATAACAGCAGTTGTAAGCTAACGTATGCATGCAATAATGACCGAAACTATTACTATTACATTTGTATGTTGTTGATGTTTTGTTGATGTTGTTTTGATGTTGTTGGTATTTTTTGTTTTTGTTGTTTTTCATTGACCTCAGATACCCATAATGCTGCATACGTGTTTAAGAAAAAACAATATAACGCATGTTTAATATATAATGAGATAACAAAAAATAAGAAAAAATGAACAAAACAGACACAAGATGTATGCGCTAATAAATAATCAATATCAATCTTTTTTACAATCAAGATTTACAAACAAGAAAAAGTTGAAACAAACTCGTATTTCAGTTGAGGTGTTTAATATTTAGTATTGTCTGACGTATAAAGATACTGTTTATAACGAATTTTATCAATTGAATTACTGGTAATCATATAAGTAACTAAAAGAAAAGAAAGACAAATCACAATGACCATACGATGATCTGAATTAAAACAGTATTTTGATAGGATATAGGAGTTGACAAAAATCACTGTTTAATAAAGCATTTAAAGAAATAAACAAGAAAATATTGGGAAAAAATCATCAACTGAGAGCAACGTGTACGAAACCTCCACAATATTCAAACACAAATAAGTACAATGGGAAAGGGGCATACAAATGGATCGAAGTTTAATTGGGGGGAGCGAAGAATGTATGGGGAGCGAAGAATGTATAAATGTTAGGAAGGGTAAAGGGGCAACATGTAAGGGAGAACATTCTAACCGAAACCATTTAAAACCATTTAATTCAAAAGCAATCAAAATTTCACAGGAAAAGTAAATTATTTGAAAGGTTTCTAAAACTCAGTACACATATAGAAGCAATCTGAAGAATTAAAGGTAAATGTTACTTTCTTTAAATTGACCTCTGCGACAGCCTTTATAAATATAACGTGTTTAACTTGAACCGTTACTTTTCAGAATACAATAACTACCACTATTCTATATATAGATTTGAATATTTTTTGATAAATATAGTAACTGTTGGAAACTACTAGCATTATGTCAAACTGTACATTATATTTTAAAAAAAGGATTGTGTCAGACGATTGCTTTCACGGGGGTAGTTTGGACAGTTTGAAATTCATTAAGATCCTTACTGAATCTAGGTCTTCACAGTTAAACCAAATATGCATCATGTAACCTATTTTCAGAGCACCATCCAACGTCGCTCAAACTTTCTCTTTCAAAAAGATATCCGTTTGGTATGTGTAGGTTCACACACACACACGCACGCACGCACCCACCCACCAACGCACGCGCGCGCACGCACACACACCCGCACCGCACATATGCACGCACGCACACAATTTCAACAATATTGATAACTTTTATAAGAGATTTCGAAAAAAAAAATCTAAACAACCCTCGTAGTATAAATATCATTTTTATTGAAAAGTCATATTTTTCCGACATATACATGCTGCCATAATTAATCAATCATGTACAATAAGATAAATTTGCATGGAAAATTTACTTCCTTGATGCTCATTTAGGATAAATAAATTTGGTTTAAGTGAATCTGACATATTTTCCTTTCTCACCATAAAACATCATATATCTTTCAACGTTTTAAAGTTGTTCTTAAAATGGCGCAGAAGAGAATGTCCATAGCGACTTCCTTCAAATGTTCTAATGTGATAAATCCATTTCATCAGAAGCATTTTGCATTTTTAATGCAAGCTATATATATGTACTTACTGTGATAAATATTGGTATCAAATCCCATTATTTTAAATATAGAAATTTAATTGTATCTTAATAATATTTTTTTAAAATGTAGTTTCTGATATAAATGGAAGATTTGCGCAATGCTAACTTACACATTCACTAGCTAATAATGTAATGTTCAGTGTGCTACTAAAAAACTCAAAAGAAATGTTGAATTCTTTTTCTTCCATGTTTGACGAGAAAAAAACTTTTCGTTTGAACGAGATTTTGTATTTTTGCATTTTGATTTTCATGTTACTATCTTTTGCAAAACATGACAACTTGCATTTCTATAATTGTTTTATTTTGCATTTTATTAATAAAACAATTTAACAATTTGCTGAGAAATCAAAGCTACTTTTTTTAGAGTTTATGCAATTATGTTCATTCCGAGCACTTGTTGTTATTTTTAAAGACCATTATGAAGGCATTAGAGACTATTCTATTTCGCTGGCAAAGTGATAAATCATACTACTAATACTGAGACAATAATATCAGGGTACCATTTTACTTCATTTCGATAATAAATAACGCTGTCATTTTTTACGCATATTGTTTGCATTTTATTTGTTATAGCAACATGTAATCAAGATAGATAAACAAGCTTGTAACATTTATTCAGTATAGTGTAAACAACACTTATAACAATATTGCTTAAAACGATATATAACGCTAATATGATGCTGTTTCTGCGGTCCAGATTCTTGTTTTTAAATTGGTTGTCACTTATATTACGATATCCGGATGTGCCGATATAAATTCGATGGTCCCCTGAATAGTGTTATAAGAAGAGTGTACTGTAATATATAAATATCTTATACAACCATCGAACAGACTGTACTATTCGTATAAAAAATTATTTTACTGAAGCTTAGGAAATACTGATACAATATGCACTATAATATGTGAATATTCTAATGATTTTTATCACCAAATATCAGCATTATGAAAACGAGCACATAACGATATTTTATCTAGTAAGCTCAATTAATTATGTAATTTTGTAGGATTTGTGGAAAGTTATTTTCTTCTTTTCTTTTGATTAGCAAAGTCATATAACGTACGTGTTGTATTTCATGTATTTTGATCTGTCCTGTTCTATTTTTACGTCTACAAAACTATCAGTTTTTTTTTATTTTCGATTTCATTAAATTATTCGTAAATAAATTCTCAGGATGTTTGAAAATTATCGAAGTAACCACTAAAGACAAAGAACATTTTTTTCGAGTACTATACACCAAAAACATACGTTGTGAAAATTATTTCGAATCTACATGTAAGTAAATGATTACTTCATAATTTAAGATAGCATTCATAAATTTCGGCTACAATAATTATTTAATGAAATAGAGGTTTTACAGAACATTTAAAACACTTAGAAATATAAGTGTACATTCATACTGAATTGCGATGTCCAGTCTTTGAAATACTTTCCTGTATGTCTTCTCAATATTAGGAAACTAAAATATTAAAAAGATATTGACTACTTTTCACTAGTTATGAAAACTAAAAGTTTAAGCCGTTTAAGTGTAATAAAAAACCTATTCTTAAAATATATTCAGACTTCTATTTGTTGAAATTTAGGTACAAATTACACATTCAGATCGTTAATTATTGATGTTACTTTAAAAGCTGACAGTCACACACATCATTCCATTGGGACAATGCTGCCAGAGATTAAGTTCATCGCTCTCTCAAATAACATGGCATTAATTTTCCTAGCAAATAAACAACAACGACACCGGAAGATTTTGTTTGTATAATCCTGACTCATTGTACCAAGAGGGTGATTGTCAGATCGGAATATAATTTTCTATACAAATCATTCTGGTTTCGTTCAAATGACACCCAATGAATTTACCTATTAATCTAAGCAATGAAATTGAGAGAATAATTACAAATTAAACTTTAACAGTAGACATGATGAGTTTCATAGCGATTAACTTTAGCATTTGATAATTTTATTTTAATGGTTATTTTTATTGTTCGAATAGATGAAGGCTTCACAGTTGAATCAAGTACACATGATCATAGTTCATCATTTTAGTGAACGAGATTATTGTTGGGCTCCTTGTTTATTACCTTTATAACACCACCAGCTTCCAATCAATAAAGATGTCTGAAGGTGTTTTGCTTTTTGGGGGGAGGTGAAGGGGGATAAAATGTGTCTGTTAATGAGAAAAATGGGGAAATATCAACCGATTATGCCATTCAGCTTTTTGAAAAAACTCAAATCTATCTTGCGATTAATGACTATTTAAATCAATAAATTGTTGTATATGATTGTACACGGACGGGAACGTAGATAACGGACCTGGTTCCTAAATGTCTTTAAAAACGATATTTGAGACAACTTTAATATCATATCAAATTTCGTGTCAAATTTTAGCTTTCTGGACAAGAACAATTTTTGATGCAAGTTTTATCATTTGTTTGTATTTACATTTTACGTCCATATAAATTCATAGTTCACATACTGATCTTATCAATACGCCCAAATCAATTCATCATATTAATTATTCCGTAAGGACAATACTGTCAGAGATATAATTTCATGTTGCTCACTAAAATAATCGGACAATTGCAAGCGCACGTACCACAAACGACGCTACGGGATTGTGTTTATACAATAATGGCAGATGGAATCAAGGGAACTGTTCTGAGATTGTTTTTCGCATTTTCGTTATTCTAAAACATGTTTGTTCAGTTACAGGTATAATTACTTACATCTCAAAATGATTGCTATATTAGTGTTGTGAGTATAAATGATAAGATTCTTAAGTTTGGATTGTTTTTCTAGTTTTTCTAGTTAAGATGGAATAAAAAAAGTTTTTTATGAAAAATTACGTTACGTATTTATCATAGTATATATAGATAATACATTGTAGCTGAAAGTGTCAATTGAATTTCAATAAAATTAGATTATTTCAAATTTTACGCATGTTGATGGTTTTAACTTACAGTAAAGTAGTACACTACATGTTTATAAGAAAGAAATAACACAAATCGGTTCAAAACTATTGACAGTTAAAAACAAGTAAAATGGTTTCCTGCGGGGAACATTTTTAATGATATAAGATATTTCATTTAACTATTTTCAACATTGTTTGGGTAGGGGGGACAACATATAGTCGATCAATATAGAAGAAGGTCTTTGGAAACTCACGGGTGACCGTATTGTCTGTAAAATTTGAGATACATATTAAAGAAACATTGATAATTTTCAAACACATCATTCAAGTTTTTCAACCTTAAACGGTAAAATATTTATAGAAAATTAGAAATATCACGTAATAGTTTTTTGGTTCTTATTAGATGAAATTCTGCCTAATTCCCAGAAGTAAATCCGTCACGTACCGGCAAACGGTCGGTAAATAGCCAGGTTTTCGACAGGGTCAATTAACCAATCATGTAAGGTTTACAGATCACGTGCTCCTCCATGTACCGAAAACAGGTCACGTGCCCCTCCATGCCTCAAAAGTTAAACGCGTACCAATACCCTGCGGTCTCCAGACCGCAGGGAATAATAACTGTGCTATTTTTACCGACAGTATCAAAATATGCAAACTACTCCCCCATGCTGAACTTATTGTTATTTTCTCTGTTTTACTTGTTTTCAATTTTAATAGAATCCTGCGAAGGACTATGAAGAACTAAATATAATATACACACCTACAATGTTAGATTTTTTATTTTTGTTTACAGAGTCATTTATTCTAGAGAATACAGCAAACTTTAAAGACTTAAAAACTATTAAAAAAGACCTTGACCATTATGTGAGGAAAGTAATGCTTAACGTTGATAAGTTAAATATAAATAAGGTGTCATTTGTTTAATTTTCTTTTATTTGAATTATAATAGTGTATAGTAATGTATATAGGAAGTTGTTGATAGATCAACAATTATCAACACAGCTATTTGTTACAAAGAACACTTCCATCTTCGGAAGCTGCATGATGTAACTGGTTTTAAACTGGTTAAATACTAGTTTATAGCTTATTTACATAGAGGATTTGCGTATAAGCGTATTTTGAAACACGGGATATAATACAAAATTATGCATAAACCCATTGGAATACCGCACAAGATACGAATGTGTTCGTCATAAAATATAAAACGGTTATTATGAGATTATCTTGTTCTGTAAAATGTATTTGACTCTGTTGTATGTTACTACGTCAGTGTCTCACGAGGCCGTTACGTAGCAACATCACTCCGAATTACACTTGAACATCATATGGACTAGCACTTTTTTTCTGTCCAATAGAATTCATGCAATAAATAAGGAAAATTATTTTATACCTTAAAAGTAAGCAATGCATTCACAGCGTTACCACATTTGCACCTCCTAATATTGGTAACTAATCTTATCAAGTAAGCCTTTTTCATATTCCGAGTCAAACCGAATCAATCACATCACTATTTTACTAAATCTAGCCTTGTTTTTTTTAACACACTAAACCACTTTTTTACTTAGTTTAGTCTCGTTTTCATTTAAGCGTCAGAATAAATCAATATCCAATTCAAAATATACTCAAAATAACAGTATTAGAAGTTCTGTTTTACGTGAAATATTTAGGTCATTATACATTGTTGAGTGTTCTATTAGACTTATACCCAGCTGCTTACACCCTGTCCAATATAGGTTTGACAACTGTGTACTCGTCCAATAGAATGCAGTATTGTACTGAACAATATAGAATAACATCATGATTTATACTGATATACAAAACATCATATTATTACTTTTCAATATTTTGCATTCTTTTTACAAAGTAAAATTTTTCGATTTTTTTTCAGTTCTGTATGTCGCCAAATGGAGTGTTACAGTGCAAAAATATTACAACAAATATTGTTGAACACCATGTGATGTCAGGACCCATATTGGACGTGCAATGCCACTTAAATCACTTAAATTATATAAAAATAGGCATGAGATATTGGTAGGTAAGTGTAACTTACTTCAAATTTATATAATGTAAAAATCCCTTTAATCCTTAACCATAGTTTTTTTTAAAACTTAAAACAATACTGTTTTGTAGACAAGTATTTATACGTAAGAAATAGAAATGTATAAAAATAAATTGAATATTATGTAATTTTGTTCTTATCAAAACGATATTTATGCAATGATAAACAAGACCTCTTAATGGTCTGTTCAACATTATATGTCAAATATCCTTTGCCAAATGGCTACAACGTTTTAGAATTGTTATAAGTTGTGTTGTATTTTAAGAACCTGACTGGTCTATTTACAAGTTTTAGCAGTAATATAACTGAGTAAAGGTTACATGCTATAAACATATTGAACAAAATATTGGTGCACAAGGATTTAAAATAACAAGTTTTTATCAAATCAGCTACTGATATTATCATTTTAGTGCTTTCTCCTAACAAATGGCAAACTTGTTATGTTCGACATTAGGCCGATGTTACAACAGTTTACGTTCGTTATGAGATTACTCACAGATTCCATAATACTGTATATTCGATAGGGAAAGGATGGATCTAGACCTTAATTCTACATAATGGAGGCGATAAGGAAATCAATTTAGTTAATATACTTCCCATGAATAGGCGATTCGAATCACTGATCGCATATTAATACTGATCAATTTTCTGCTAGAGACATCGCATTGAACGATAACTTGCTTGTTCACGCGATCTTGTCCTGTTGCAAATGACAAAATAAAGATGGGACAGAACTGATACATGGTAAAGTCAGCTATTTAGCCTACTTTACTCGATGATTGAAAACATGCCATGAAATTGTTCTGCGCAATGTGTAAAATAAATTTTACTCCGAAAGTATTTGTAGCGACAAAGGTATCGTTGAGGAAGTACCACAAGAAAAAAGACCTTATCCAAAACTTGCAGTCGAAAGAGATTCTGAACTGCCGACAGCAGCTAAGAAAAAGTATAATTGTGAAATGCAAAATCCAAAACTGGCTACGATTGTTTTACTTTAAAGCTTTTCAAGTATATTTTAAAGATTCATTATCAGATATATCAGATAGTGGGCGATTTAATTTTAATAGATACGGGGTTTATTGTTGGCATCAAAGTAAGTTACAATACAGATCCAGCGCTTACAAAACACGGCATTTTCTTCCTTAACAGTAAAAGATAAACATTTGACAATTCAAAATATAACGGTAAGATAAAAAAAAATTGTAGTAAATTTGATAAAATTATGATAGATTATAATGTTGAACTCTTGAACTGGTATATATTTTTAATGCCTATAGAAGTATGTACAGCATTTTTCTGTTGGGCAAAATGTGTTTTCTAGTCTTGTCATTTTAGGCATCAGCCATTGGTAGCTCATTTTCCCTAGGTTTACATAATAACTTCTGGTGTTCCCCTGATAACATAATTACGAAACAGCATCAATTTATAACTTACTCTTATTTTGTAAATTATGCAACAAACAGTGTAACATTAATGGGTATAAAACCGGTCCTTTTACATCGTAAACAAATAAAAACTGATACGACCCTATGAATAATACACATCTTTCGACATTAAATGTAACACCGTATCAGAGTTTTCCATTTAGTGGTGTGAAACCAGAGAAGAAGTAATGTTATACCTCTGAGTATTGTGTGAATCTATCTAAAACTCCATTATCTCTGTCGCTTTTGTCCATTGTGCTTTCTCCAATGTTGAACATAATTATGTTTTATAGGACTCGTTTTACAATATAATATCGTCACAATAAGCAATTCTTTCCTAAAAGCTGTATCATCGTTTAGGAAATGTCAAAAGGCTTCTGTTATATCCAGTGTAATTATGTGAATTAAGAGAGACATTCTTCTGACATGTTTAGCCGCAGTACTTAATAAATACAAACGAAACTTGCTCTTCGTTCCATAACTGACAATGAGAGCATTGGTATTCCATTGCCTGAACGAACTAGTCAGCTTTTTTTAATCTAGAATTGTTTCATTTACCTTAGCTTTTTTAACCAACAGTATAAAAATGTTGCGTTGACTTTTATTCTTTCGCATTATTCATTCATTTCGGATTGATGAACTATTGACATGATATTATTTTTTTACATATAGGAATATTATTTTATCGTGCTCTTGGGACATTGTCTTTTAACTGTAAGTTCGTTATTTTTATTTGTTTGGTTCTTGTTTAATCTCAAATCTTATTTTGTTAACATTTTTGGATTTCAAATGCTTTTTTTTACTATGTATGTTTGCGCAATTTGTGAGACATAAACAACAATTCTTGGTGTAAACACGTGCTATGTTTCCTGTAAATGAGATTTTAGAAATGTTCAGAAATATGTTGTACATAAATAATACGTACGTTACGTAAATACGTACGTAAATGTACTTACATTTAATTATTTTGTAAAAACAAACCAACATTTATAAATGAACTAACTAAGCAACCGCTTTGTACTGATTATGTTGTCATTCCAGACACATTGAAAACAATTCCTAACGCATATATATCACAGACTTACAGCTTGATTGTTTTTAATTAAATTCATGCAATGAATTATCAGTCAGGTAACACACATTCCTGTTATTTGTATGGCTGATGATCTAAAAGCTAAAACTCCAGGAGATATTTCTATTGGTGTGATGAACTGGCCATATGTCTCAATACGAGTATGTTGTTAATTTCTATGTTTATGTTTGAGTTCTATAATTTAACTTCACTCCGCAAAGGAGCTATTGTAAACCTAATGTTTTCGCTGTGACTTATTTGAAATTTATTTATATTATTAAAGATATCGCAAAAATTATTCAAATGGTCCGAATAGCCCGTTTTATTCTACTGTACGCATAGTGTTCATCTAATGAGATGTTATCTGGATTTAGTGCATCTATATTGACAGGTATTATAAAGCTTAATCCGGATACAATTGTTTCTCGATATTAAATAACAGTCTTCCAAATATCATCAAATTAAATATTGAATTGCCAACTGATTGCAGTCCATGATATAACTGGTCTGTAGGGACAGTCTCTGTTAAAGAACGATTATTTGACGTCCTACATATTTATTAATAATACATTGGCAGCGCACGTACGACAAACGGCATACGCCAACTGGTGTTTATATAATATATTGACGTTTGGTATCGCGAGGATATGATCGACCGTCGTGCATTAATATTCTGTAAGACCCATCATACCGAAAGAATTATTAACAAATGTTTATCTGAGTATGAACCAAATAATTTTTTACATTGGAATTATTATGTTTTCTATTAATATATCTCTGAACTAAACCATTTTCGGAAGAAATCGTTATTTATTAGTAAAAGACGGATGTGATTATTTCTGTTATAAACTCGTTGAATGGTTTTTTATATTTACTAGGATATAACAGGAGTTTAGAAGAGAGAGACGAGATTATAACAAAAGAAAAACAAATGCCAGAAATGTGTATAAACGCTTTAAAGAATGCTACTTGACAAGAAGGAAAGTGTGCAAATAAGAAATAAAATGAAGAATTAAAATGTCAGAAGAATGGTGCTGAGAATAGAATAGAAGTAAAAGAGGAGCAGTTTTGCCCGCCGTAATGATGCCCATGTGGACATCAAAGGACAATTTACACTGCAACATTCAATTTATCTTCCTATACATGTTAAATGCAGCCTTACTCTCGACTTCGCTCCTGGAAACAGATACGGACAAAACAGTAAACATAGGTAAGACTTTATATAACAATTTAATAATTTGTACTTTAAACACAAAATCGGCAAAGCACTCTAAAGCAGTAAATTTCCATAAACATTACAATATGTCGGTACATAAACATGCTGTCTTTGTATCTTAATATGTTAACACTATGAATCTTATTTGAAAGTGTGCGTTTTACTGCAATTTAGATTGTACAATCAGTTCAATTTTATATTTATTTATACTTGGTTATTTAAACAAACATTAACAGCTTGTTTATAATAAATAACCTTAAGAGAAAGATTCACTCCCTGTAAAACTGTGAAATATAATGCATATCAAAGTGAATATTTATGAATAATAATTTATAATAATTTTATGTATAACTTGAAATATTTACAGTTAAATAATTGCCAGCGGAATGAAAACGAAGAATTCATATATTGATTTGCAGATCTTTATGTCGTTTGCTTATATCCCCAAATGGTTAACTTGTAACTTGATTGTACTGAGTCAATAAATCCGTCTGCACAACCGCCACAATGAAATTTATCACTAATTTGAATAATAATGTCTATAAATAGTTTCTTTTTATTTCCGGGTTGATTTATGTTCAAAATTTTCAATTTACTGTTTATTGAGTTTCGTTTATTCCAGGTGTTGTTTTAGACAGTGCTGATCCAAGAGCAGAGTCCATAATAATGTCTATAAAAATTGCTATGCAGGCTTCAAACAAATCCATATCTGCTAAAATGAATCCATTGATAAATAAAACCGATCTTAACAACTGTTTCAACCTAACCAATACTTGTAAGTATAAAACATAGGTAATTCAAAATGCGCATGTGTAATATGCTTGGGTATACATGGCAGGATATTCTTGAAAATGAGACAGGATTATCTACTCTTTACACTGGTGCTAGAAAAACATGATGTAAGACAAGTCGCGTGTCTTAAATGACGTCATTCTCATGCTTTTTATGAATGAAAAGCGTTCTTAGGATGACGACATTTTGCCGTTATGAATGAAGTTGTAAATGCTCGTACTATAAGAAAAAAGTGATAATTGATAACTATTACTTTTCGTTATTTCTTTCCGAAATATGATTAATGAAATATGCAAGAAAAGGTATCAAAGACCTGCTGTCGTAACAGACGGGAATATCTAGCAGAGACTCGTTACCGCCGTAAACAGTAACCCTCGAGCTTGTTTACGTAGCTATTTAAACATTTTGAGATACAGATGGTAATTTAAAAGCACGTGTTTACGTGTTTTTGGAATACATATGATTTTTAAAACACCACATGTTCACGTGATTATTTAACTGAATATGATGCAGACGATTGTTTAAAATACCGCGTTTACGTCTTTGTTTCACTTCTTAAAATACAGATCGTAGTTCAAAATGTCACACATGTTCACGTAGCCATTTGCACTGCATATGACAAAGATGATTTATCTTTGGATAAGGATGATAATTAATTAAAAATATAACATGCTCACGTTGCTATTGAACTGAAATAAGACAAATAATAATTTGAAATACAGATACAAAATGTAAATACAAAACAAGTTCGAAAGGTATAGACTTTAATTTAAAATAACACATGTTCACCTGGGTATTTGAACTTCTTAAAATACAGACATTATGTAAAGTCTTCAGTTAAACATGACTATTTGAACTGCATAAGATATAGATGGCAACTTAAATACCAAAAGT
Source organism: Ruditapes philippinarum (assembly GCF_026571515.1). Lineage (NCBI taxonomy): Eukaryota > Metazoa > Mollusca > Bivalvia > Venerida > Veneridae > Ruditapes > Ruditapes philippinarum. The sequence goes on along the minus strand of NW_026852232.1, from coordinate 89,923 downwards.
AAAACTCACAAAGTTGTACACATATGTTTTACTAATGGAGCGCTTGATCTCATGGTTAATGCGTATGTCTCTAATCTGAGATCTCGAGATGAACGTGCGGTAACCTCATTGTCTCTTTATTTATGACAGCAGTACTAGTTTGTTCGAAGAACAGATTGACAGTGGAAGCTTTCGTCACAATAAGTCTTTTACTAAACTTGGAGCAGTGATCCATTGCTTCGTGTCTATCTAGTGTCTCAACCAGATTTCCTGATATGATACCAGCGCTTGTTAATTCCCGGAATAATCCCCAAACTTTCTTCATAATCGAGCTAAAACAGATTTATAAACTAAAGAGAGGACTGTTATTCTCGCTGTCGGCACACGCATTAATAATTGATAACAATGAAGGGAACGTCATTGTTTCTATTCAATTATATGTCCGCTTGTCAATACAAACGTAGTTTGAGCTTTAATTTTCCCTTAATTGAATTGATAAAGACCATCAAGAGTTTCATTAATGATGCAATCAGACCTGTTGATATATTATTCATTTCATTCAGATTTTGATTGTTAGTCACCGTTTACAATAAATTATTCCCTCTCTGTTAGCATCAATAGATATTGGTCGGTATATGTTTTCAGCACAATTAATAATAAGGTTATGTTCATTCATTAAAATGGTAATATTTGTTTACTTTTCCCTTTAATTCTTTAGTGTACGAGGGATTTTCGAAAAAAAAACGTATCTTTAAGTTATTTTCAGAAAGAAAAAAAAAAACACTGTTAGATTTTCTAGACCAAATATGTGTGCTTTAGTATTGTCATGTTCATTTATTTAGAAATGCGAACGTTACATTGTAAATATATTATATTAAGTGACTATAAGGTGATAAATGTATGAAAAAAGGATTGTTAGCGAGTACAATAGCTTTTCAGGAGTTGTTTGCAATCATTAAGATGTCATTTCTTTTATGGACTTTTTAGGGCGACAATCCTTGGTAGAGTTGCAACATATTAATTTTAAAAAAGTATCTTAAATCAAATCAAATTGATTTATGGAAAGATTGACACTGATTATCATATGAACAAACATATATAATTATGTATATCATTACTAAATTGTTATAAAAGAACTCAAAATAACACATCAATCTGACTAAAGTTCGGATCTTCTTATTTCTTCCATGCGAAGCGTTCTTTAGGAGCTGATTTTAATCAGATTGAGTAAACATTTAATTGAAATACAGGAAAAAATTTATTATATATAACTGCGTCGCAAAGTATTATATATTTAAACAGAAATTGTAAAGGAAATAAATCAAATAGTTACGAAAAAGTTAAATTGTAAATGAAGTTTAGCGTGTTGATTTTTATCTATGAATTAAATTACTTCTCATACATGTATACTCATTGCATTCGTGAATTACGCTGCTTTACTGATATGAATTATCTTTATTGAAAAACCTTGTCCTAAATGAAAAGTTATGCAGATTATCCTTTAGGGTTATTGCAATTTATTTTTGTTTTATTTCAGTTTGTCACCTCATTTCGATGCAACCTATTGCCTTGTTTGGAATAAGTAACGGAGAAGCGTATAATGTTTTCAAATCATATAGTAGTAAGCTAGAAATACCAATGTTTCTACCTACAAAGTCACGAGGATTAAATGACAAGGATTTTTTAATCAACATGTGCCCTTCATTTGTAGACGCTCTTATTGACGTCATCAAGTTCTTTCGGTGGGAGAAAATGTTCTATTTATACGACAGAAACGATGGTAAGACCAAATTATAATGTTTTCATTGTAAAAGTGCGACAATTTTCAGCAAAAAAAAAGTTTTAGCAGATTATATTGCAGAATAATCTTCAGCAGAAATCACAACCTATAAAGTTTACGTCTTACATTTTGTCATTAAGAAGACACGTTTGATTTAAAATGAATATTTGTGATGTTGTAAGAAACTTTCATTATTACAGTTTTTATTTGGCTTCAGCCCTAATGTTTTATTCTTTATTTATGAATTAAAATACTACGTCCGCAGGTGTAGGTAAACGGAGGAGGAAACTTGCATTAACGAAAAAATCCACACCCACTCTTCGTGATTGTACAATTTTATATCATAAGTACTTCATGAAAAATGATAGCATATGACTTTCAACCATTTTTTTTCAAACACGTTAGCTTATATACAATCAAAGGATGAACTTATTTTAATTTGAACAATATTTTCTCTCTTTCTTCTCAAATTGCGGAAAAATATAATATCCGGTATTGAGAGAATAAAAAATATCATAAAGATCAAGCTTATCACATTTATTGAATCAGTGTATGAAACTTGAAACAAACTTCAGTTATGTATACAGCAATTATTTTAAAATAGCAGTAGGTAATAACAAGGAGCATATACGCTCGTAAAAAGGGTGTCCTTTTCCTAGTGTAGTTATTTAGTTATTTGACTTCATCATTTCCCGCTTTGATATATTTTACGTTAGGAAGGTTCAATGTGTCCGGCTAATTTATGAAGAGTCAGTGATACTTCTGAAACTCTTAATGTGCTAGTAATTGCCGAGACTGTGGAAATACCATGACATGGTCATCCGTCCTCGTTAAATTTGAAACAGAGAACAACTTCTTGAATTGAAATAAAAATATATTTTTTACTATCTTAGGCGCTTGAAAGTTATAAAACTGCGAATAATGCTACTCATGTAATATACTCAGGAATAGAATAATACGAACAGTACCACCATTTTTTACCAAGTTATTTTAAGGAAAAGGGATCAAACCATGTGTAAAATGTGTGCGTTCATGTTCAAGACAAAAGTCTCTCTTCACTGAGTGCTCTATTGCCCTGTTACTCATCTTTAATCTAAATGTTCTACTACAAAGGATTTAATATAAAATAAATGAAATTCTATAACTATGTTTTACTGCACATTTTCTCTAGACATGTGTGCTATTTGAGATATCTAGTTGTGTGTTGTTTTACCAAAATAGCATGTTACAAGTTTACAACTGAGGACCACAAAAGACAAAGCATCGCATCACGCGATAAATTGAATAAAAATGTAGCAACACAAAACAACAGACATATACTTGTATGCAGAAATAGCGCCGAAAATACACATTATTTCATGCATTAACATTTCCAGAAGCCCGCGGTCTTTATTAAATTCCCGGTCATGCGAATGCTTCTGCAGATGCTGCTAGTGAAGAAATACGATGAATTTACTTACCCTGTACATGCTGTATTATATTTGTAAAATGGCATTATTTAATTATAGCTATAATAGCAAAAATTTGACATTTTGTTTTCTTTCTTTTGTTTATTTATTTTTGAATAAGTATGGTAATTGCATTTATCAATATTGTTTTTAACACGGTCACAACATTTAAGTCCATCTAAGCATTATCTACATTTAGCAATATGGCGCCTACAGAAGATTTATCAAGCGTTTGGTGAAGTAGATGAAATTTCAGGCTGGACCCAGCCGGATATTGAAGCTATCCGTGTACCTAACGTTAGAGACAGCAGAGACCTTCTACAGAAGCTAGACAAACAGTTCAAACTAGATGCTAAAATTTTCGTCCTCGACTTTCATTCAATAGCGGATTACAATGCTCTTATGAAACAGGTCGGTCTTTATTAAAGTAATAAAATAAGATTGATATGATGAAACTGCCATCAAAAATCAAAACACCATGCCAAGAGTACATGCATTGTACATTTCGATTTTTGAAAAGTGTCAATTTAAATAACCAGTGTTGTTTTTTTGTGGTCCTTCGGGATCATTGAGTTCAGCTCTTTTAAGTGTTGAGAATTGAGTTCCACTCAAACTAGGGAGTGTGAGGGATGTTGCACTTTTTTATGATCCCTCATGTACCGACTCAATCAAACCGAGTTTGCAATTTTCATATAATTTTGCTGTTTTTAATGCTTCCTAGGGACAACTGTTTCACAAGATATTAAAATTTGAAAATTTTGTTTGACAGGATATTTTCGAAAATGTTTTTTTTCCCACACATTATTTTGGTGGCCCGTTTTCCTCTTCTACCATAAACATATTATCTTTATGGATCATTTGCAGACATTAACCTTAACCATGACAGTAAACATTTTTCTACAACATTTCTCTCTTATTTTGTACTATAAAGAACTTTTTAATCTTGAACGGCAATGTATTAGAGATGTCTTGTCACAAACTGTCTACAACAATAAGAAGTTAGACAACACTCATTAAGAGAACACGCGATTACTCTGCTGTTATACTATCTAGTTATAAAGCTGTACTTTTCATTTGATGAAAGATGACACCATCTTGTGTTACATTACTATTATACTGAAAATGCAATTGTGACTTTGATAGATTATTGTTTTGTGATAATGATATGTTTTCAGATAGTACAAGTCGGAATGAACAAAGATGGATATCATTACATTTTAGGAACGCTGGTATGATATAACTTCATGAACAATATGTTCAACAAATTTAAAGCAGCACGCCTCAAGTTCATGCTAATTGTATAATATTGTGATAAACAATTTATACTTTATCAATGGCACTTATAACCCCCGTTTAATACCACAATGAGGTTAAATATGCAAAAATAGCCTTAACTGTCTTATTAACGCAGTAGAAATATAGTTATTAGTAATGAAAAATTACTCATAAATCGCACATATTATTTTAACTATTTCTTGAAGGTTACTTTTCCTAAATTCTTAGGACTTTTAACCTAAGTTTGATTTTATTGAAATACCTTGGCTAATAAGGAGGCATGCTGCTTTAAGACTGTTCGTTGATTTAATAAATTTTGTTTGATGAAACTTATCAATTATTTTGGAAATTAAAATATTGAATCATGTACCTATTCTATGCTTCAATGACCTTTTAAATTTATTTCTTATGGCTGTTAATTGATATAGCCCGAATGTCATACAAAATAAAAAAGGTAAATTATAGGAGCGCAACCATTTTGAGTAATAGATTATGATTTGTATGTTATAATACCTAGCGGTAAATATATTATATAATGCTAATAAAAGAACGTGACCTCTTTTTTAGGATATAAATGGCTTGGATAAATCTATATGGAAGTCTTACAAATATGGCGGTGTCAATGTAACAGGTTTCCAGCTTGTAAAGCATATTCATCGCCGTGGTATACCACTTGGTCTGTTAGATGAAAATGGAAAAATATCGGTTTGTAAACATTTTGTATTTCTGTTTTATTTCTATATTGTTGCATGACCTCTTACAGTAATGGAACAGGTTAGTACATCAAGAAAATATCTCTCATTTCGAAAGTTTTATCATTAAACTTGATAATACATGCCAGTTCTATTTCTCCTTTGTCTGATAATTGCTTATACGAGTACCAAGGTCTATTGAGCCCCTTTATAATTTTTTGTTTGTCTTCAATTTTATCAGTTTTTCTGCAAAATCATATATTTAAATCAATTACCAGAAGGGCGTTTCGGCGGTTTTGATTTCCTTTACTTGCTGTTTCAAATCCTCATGGGTTCTTCGGAAAAACTGACAAGTAACGATTTGAAATTTCCATACCATCATGCCCTTGAGCTATATCCCAAATATGTTATTGAATTCGTTTTCTTCAACTCCCAGTGTGTATAAAGTTTGACTATAATTTTACAGTAAGTTGACATGTTCCGTCGGTGATGAATCTAGCCTGTCAATTGTTTCGTAAAATACAATGGATTAAAATAACTGTTTAAAGTTTCGTCGTTGTCAACTGTTTATATTTTTAAAAATGTTAAAATTCTAAGCCAAGGATCATGAAAAGGAATTTGTTATTGATAACTAGGTGTTCCTGAAAAAAATTGTTAACCTGTTAGAGTAAAACATCTCAATCGTAATATGCATGTGCTAAACAACTATCTATTATCTGTCTGTAGGCCAAACAGTTCTTTTTTAGAAAGAGAAATAGAAAGAAATATGTCACATAATTAACCACATTTTTTTCTTTCAATTTTTGTATTGTTTCTACTTAAAAGAACTTCTTTAACAACAGCCTTGCTTTTTGAATTTAGCCCCTTGATACGTCAGAAATAAATTTAAAATAAATTTGTATCATATCTAGAAAGTTTGCTACCACAGTATTCACGAATTATTTCATTGGGGTTTGGAAAATGTTTTATCTTACACAAAGGATTTTGTTTTATCCTGCTACTGTCTTTATCATCAGCTGGATAAAGCCTTGCCGGATAAACTTATCTATCTCCAGTCATTACGTCACATGATGACGTCACATATTTAGCAGCAAAACAAAACTGCATATAGATGTTTTTTTTATCGGGGAAAAAGAAGAATGAAACCATTTAATTATTCTAAAAACATGATAAAACGCAGGATAAATTAAATACATGGTTGATGTCGGGATGGAGAAGGTTTATCTGGTTTGCTAAGAAAGTGAATCTTGGCTCGCTAAAGCTCGCCAAGATACACTTTCTCGCTCACCGGATAAACCTTCTCCATCCCGACATCAACCATTATTTTCTATATTCTTAATGAAACATGTTCAGATTTATGCTTAAATCTTTATGCTTAAAATGTGTGAGTTGCACTTAATTATTACTTCAAACGGTTACCTTATCATATTAAAGCTGCCTCCAGATTAAACAAAACAATTCAAGAAAAACAAACTAAAATGTACTAAGCTTTTAAAAACAGAGAGAAGATTCCAGGTAATAATTTACATGTCATATGCGATTAGTGACTAATTTTGCAGTATTTATAACCATAATTCTAATCAATGACTAACGCAGTAAGGAGCATTTTGGATATTTTGACCTCTAATTGGTTATTTACGTGGATTGTTAGTGCTGTTTGCAATGTGTAAATAATTGTTTTTGTTAATATCACAATATTTCACTATACATTTTCAAAATCGTCATGGCAATCAGCATGTTGCTTGCTGCTTAAAAAACGACTTTCGTTTACACGTCACTATCTGCATAAAATTCTTAATCAAACAAGTTTTGCTACCAAAAATTACCTAAATAATATTTTCGGTAAAAACAAATCTTAGAAGCTAATTTGATAATTAAAAAAAAATCGCTTTTAAGGCAATATTCTATTTTATTTCTTTCATAGAAGCATTTTGGAAGTTTTGTTTCACAAAAAAAACATTTTTGCCGCAGATATGTAGCAGTATACTCTTCAATGTAATTTTATTTTTTGATATAATGAAAATAGAAATATGATACTTTTAATGATACTTCATAGCAAAGTCATAATTATCAAATGCAAGATAATTCTGATTCTGCCTATAGGCCTCGGATTAAATTAGCTACAATGTATTTCTAATATACTTAAGGACAATGAAAACGCACGCCCGAACTATTTGCATTTTGTTACATGAAAACAAAACACTAACGACTTCATTAGATATATATCATCACTTTAATACAAAATGCAAACTTAACAACTGAAAATAATTCAAAATGTTTGAAATCAAATGTTCACCAGTAAATCGAAGAACACAAGGTGAAAATCCCAAAATCACACTTTTTCATCACAGTAACGCAAATTTAACAAAGGCAAAAACAAAATAAAAAAACCCAAAGTCACTCATACATGTCTATTCGTAATGTCACCGTCGGGATCTTTATTAACGACAATGTCCTCCATCAGCGTCTCTTACAGATGTACATCGTCGCCTCATAGACCTTACGGTGCGGATAGTCACCTGTGGAATCTGACGCCATTCGGCCTGTAGTGTACTGCGAAAACGCTGGTGAAGACCGATAGATACCAAAACGGTTGGTGCTCTGTTTGTAAGATAGGCCAGACTGAATCTATCCTAAATCTACCCAGCGGTTATTTCTTTGTAGAACTATTAAATACAATTTGCTAGCAAGCCTTCAGCAGTGTTTGAAATTAAGCACCTTTTATATAGGAAAAGTGTGTATATGCAATTTCCATGTGAGCTTTTACGATTTCTAAAACTTACTATTGGCATAGTTTAATATTCATTTTCATAAAGATTTTACTTGCTCATTTGTGTTTAACATTTATAGAAAGGTGTGAAAAAACAAATCAATAATTAACAGTTTAAAAAAGATAAATAATTTCATTTCATAAAGTTACAATAAAATGGTTAAATCTGTTTTTCTGTTGTGATCTTATCACAATTAGCCAAAAGTGTTACATTTGATTTTTCGAGTACTGTCTTTATTATGCAATAACCTCATTAAAATGCAATCATTTTTCATAACTTTGGTATCTAAATCATCGGAATGCATTCGGTTTTATTAAACTGTGAACAAATATTTAAAAGAAATATATTTTCATTGTTTAAATGCAATTATCTCGACCGTGCGTTTTCATTGTCCTTAAGTATATATAGAGCGTAGAAATGAATCAACAGCGAACTCCCATGTGATTAGAAGAAGATATTCTTTGAATTACTTGATATCTTTTCTCATCACAGTTCAGATCATATAATAATTCAATATAGTTTCTATCTGATACTCTGCTCTGATGTTTCATGCTTTAAATTTGCCTTATGCCATGTCCTGATTTTATTTGGGTCCTGCTTGGCTCCTAGCCGGTGGTCCTGTGTTGCTTGGTTATGTGGGGTTGCGTTCTTTGAACGCTGCCCTTCCTTGTTGATCGTACTTTTCATATTTTACTACTGTATACTGCTTATCACATATTTTAAAACACGTTTGATTGTCGTGCAGTTTCGCGCATCTTTATGAAAAATGTTTAAGCAACATTCTGAATAAATGTTGACGTTTATTTTTTATTTTTTTTTAACTTATGACGTTCGACGAACAATTATTACAGTCATGGCATTGTTGGCTTTGCCGTTCTTAACCTTTAACTGTAGTCATATTTTTTTCATCTGATTGTCTCCATACCTGTACGCCATTCCTAGCTTGAAATTAATTTGACTTCTAAAATTCCTTGACCTTGAACTTGATTTATTTTTGTTAATCAATTGATTTTCTGGCTGTAAACTTGATATATATTTTTATATAAATTGATTGTATTTGAGTTATTACTTTGACACGTAGAACAACACCTTTATGCTTCTTGAATGACCTAAACCTTCAATACCAAGTTATTGTATTTGACTTGATGTGTTTTGCAAAAATTGGCAATAATTTTGTAATTCATAATTGGATTGTATCCATACTTGAGCACAAAAACCTTTAAGACAAAGAAACTGAATTTGACCTTGAATGACAAATGTCATTGCTAGGAACGAGGACTTGCACTTTTAGTACCGTCAATGAACATGCTCAATCAACTCGACCCTGCAACATTTTCAATTTTGTCGTTTCAGACATTCTTTGGGGATTCCGATTTTTTCTATTTGACTTTGCTGGAAAACAAATCCCGATACGTTGATTTAACCTAATTACTGAAAATGAATAGTTTTAATTATTTTTTGCTTGATTTGAGATCTGCTGAAGCCCTCAGAATTCATTCATTCCCTCACCTTTCGGATTCGGACTTTATGTTCACCCTCTCGCTTCTGCAGATTAAACTCAATGAAAAGGTGCATTAGACCTTTCTAGCCTCAGGTCATATGTTAATACTTTTGACATTTATTAAATACTCACAGTGATAATATTTTTTGTCAGGTAGAAGCGGCTCTCAATGTGGATGCCGTCGCAGTTCTCACTACAGCCATTATAAAAATGATTCAGCAAAAAATCATTAGCTTTCGCCGAGGTCAGCTTTATATGAATATGAGTTGCTCCTCAAATCCAGTACAAGTCATGGAAAATGGACAATCTATTTTACAAACAATATTGAACGTGAGTTGCTTTCTTTGGTTTATTTTTAATCTATTTAAACTAGTAGAATTTCAACTCATACTTGTATGCATTCATCAATTAAAGAATATCAAGCAAGTTTGCCTAATGCTAGAGTTAATTCAATATCAGTTTCCGTGTGAATAATTAAGACTTAACAAATAATCTTATTTGAATCATGCCTGTCAAAAAGATGAAGTCATTTTTTTTCTGATATAAATCGCAATGTGTTGATGTCAAAAGATCACAATATTGCTGTTTTGTTGTGCATTTAGAAATACAATATCATTCTTTTATTTGAAATCTAGTTGCTATTTTGCCCCCATAATATTAGTACATGAAATAAAAGCCTTATTAAATGTTTTAACAATTTCTACATAGATATAACGACATACATGCAATCATAACGAGAGCCAATATGAACAAATATTGTTTCGTTGATATAGGTTACACTTGAAGGATCTAACAAAGGTCTTTCGGGAAAGGTAGCATTTGATGAATATGGGAACAGAAGGGGTTATAAATTAGACTTATATCATTTAAGTTTCAAATCGGAACTGCGAGAGGTAAGCATGCGTAAATTGGATTTATTCTGATAAAAGTAAGGGTTAAGTTTTTTTACTCGAGTAGATAGGGTATATACTGACAAAAGGCCGGTTCTAGAGTAAACCGGGTATACTCTGATACTGGACCTGGTTAAGTTTTCTACTTATTAGTAAGTAAATCGGGTATATTCTGATACAAGACCGGGTTTTATTTTCTTCTCTGTTTATCCGGGTATATACTAATATCTAGTTTCCTACTGAGGTAAATTTCGTATAACCTGATATAAGGTCAATTTTAGTTTTCTACCCGAAAATATTCAGATTTAGTTCATTCTTGTTTGGTCTCTAGACATCTGAAGCAGTTTAGATAAATCAGGTTATGATTATTTGTTGCTGTTCTTAACTCGAAGATAGATGAAATATAGTGAAATAATATGATAGCCATTATTAGAAATCAACGCTTATTAAACTAAACAATGAAGAGATATACATGTATTATCAAAAATTAAACTGGATATTTTTTTATTTAAAAAAAAGGCAATGATATGTTTTTAAATCTGTTATGATTTTCTTGATTTTTTACAAAGTATAACTTACTTGAAAAGATATTTATATATTCAATGATATTTAATATTGCAGGTGGGATATTGGGAGGAAGGTGTTGGGTTGAGAGATATGGCCATTAATCGAAATGTTGACAACAATGTAGAAAAATCAGCCAATGACACAATGATTGTAACAACCATTATTGTAAGTAACTATATATAATATTCGCAAAAGAATTTCACTCATTTTAAATGATATATGTTATTCTCCCGCATTTAAGTGCAATTCGGCATCATTTTACACTTTACAAATTTTCATTTTGCTACTTTCACTGTAAAATTATTCATGTATTAATCACTTAACTTTTAAAATAATCTACATGGAGGACAAAGTAGATTATGTCTTTAGATAAATGTATTTAATAGTAACTTTTAAAAAGTGTTTCAAATATATTTAAATATTTTTATTTGTTGTTACTTTCAAATTTAACAAAAATGAATTAACTGGTCGTTTGATATATTTGACAGCTACATTAGGTGTAATATTAATTAAAAGAAGTGTGTTTTAATATATCTGTGTATATTTGGTTTACCTTAAATTTTTCGATTTAAAAATCAAGCATTTATATAACAAACGTATAACAGACACAGCCATTTACCCAAACAATTTTAAAGACCGTTCAGCACGACAGCATTGTTGTGTTTGTGGTATTTTTAGTTTTTGCTTTTCGGCATTTTTCTAGTTTGGTGTTTCCATTATTCCTACTTGAATAATGTGGAATCACCCTTAGGGTATGTGTCTGCTTTGTTGACGTCTTATTTGTGATATACTGACTTCATAACCTCTGATCCCCTTTCAAAATTCCTTTTTATTTAGTTTCCCCCCATGATTTTCTGGTTTAGAGCACACGCATTATTTTACTTGAGGACCTTACGCCGCTTTTCATGGAATAGTGTGGTAGTATTACATTGAAGGTTCCATGATAACCGCCGTATGATCACATCTACGGATGTTTCTAAATTCAAAACGTCACCATTACCATGATTAAATGTTGAGTTCTGCTTAAGCCGGTGCTAGGGAGGGTGGACGGTAGTTTGCACTTTACAGTACCGTTCATGAACAGGTTCAATCAAAGCGAGCCTGCAACATTCTTAATTTTGCCGTGTTGGGCTTTCTTTAGGGATTCTTATTTTCTCTATCCTAACAATTGGCAAATTTTTGTTCATATGTTAGAGTGAGCCATTTGTACAGCTGAAAGATGATGATAACGGAAGTTCTCGCACTGGGAACGACAGGTTTGAAGGATACTGTATAGATATGATGAAACTGTTAGCAGAAAAAATAGGATTTAATTATACAATAAAAATAGTTGATGATGGTGCGTACGGATCTCCAGTGACAGAAAATAATAAAACATCATGGAATGGGCTTATTGGAGAGTTGATCAGAAAGGTATGCTAAAATTCAATAACTCAAAAAATAACACTGTTTGTTGTAACGAGGGATGTACATACAGTTAACCGAAACTGTATACACATATTTCCAACAAACAATTTAAACATTCAAGAATTTTATAATAATTCAAAAAAGTTTTACATAAGTTTTAAAAATGAAACACATAATTTTATTGAAAATATGAACAACTCGTATTCAGGAATGTATTTCTAATTACACATGTACCTCCCTACATGAACTGTTAAATTTGGTCATACTTTGGTAAATAATGCTTTTGTAACTTACAATATTGATAATTCTTCATTGGAGCATCGTTTATCATATATGACCATACAATTATGAGGTACATGGACCTTGATATAACAATGAACGAAACATTAGACCATGCCACTGCTTAAGTGCATATGTTTAATACAGAAACTGATTTTGATAATCAAGAAGTCAGAAGTTAATCTTAGTCGTTTTACATATAATGACTTCAAACCATGTGAAAGCATAGTTAATAATTCTTAATATAATCATCGTTTATCATATAAGACCATAACATTTTGAGTTACGGGGACTTTAATTTAACAATGTACTGAAGATTAGACCATGACACTGTTGATGGTATAGAATTTGATATTCTCTTGCAGGAAGCTGACATAGCTCTGGCTAGTTTAACAATAACAATGAAGAGACAAACCGCAGTTTACTTCACCAAACCGTTCATGAGTACTGGAATTAGTATCATGATAAAGAAACCTGAAAAAGAGAGGCCTTGGGTATTTTCATTTATGCAACCTTTATCATTTGAAGTTTGGGGATGTATAATGTGCGGATTCTTTGCTGTGAGTTTTATTCTATATATGGTGGGACGATTTAGTCCATTTGAGTGGAGGAATGGTGACAATGGGGAGAAAGCCCCTTCAGATACATTTTCGTTTGGAAACAATATTTGGTACACATTAGGAGCATTATTACAACAGGGACCGGATGAGTTTCCGAGGTAATTTATGTGTATTTATTTTGGTACAAAATGTTTAAACTTTTGCCCATGTTTTAAAACGATAAAAGTAAAAAAATGCTAGAAAAATATAATATACCATATGAAATATAAAAAATATTGAGTGGCGAGATAACACAGTCACATATATAGTTTTATCAGGACAAACATGTGTCTAATCAGGACAAACATGTGTCTTATCAGGATAAACATGTGTCTAATCAGGATAAACACGTGTATAGGCTAGCCTTTGCTATGCACCTTATGTATTTGTTTATCACATTTACCTTTCTATACATATTTTATAATTTTATGCATTTAGTATTACCTTCTTAAGACGATTCCAAGGTTAAACCAATGAAATTAAATTAATGAGTTTTTTTCTCTTTAAGATCGCTTTCAGGTAGAGTTCTTGCAAGTGCCTGGTGGTTTTTCACACTCATTATTATATCAACATATACAGCGAACCTAGCGGCGTGTTTGACGTTCGAAAGACTGATAACACCCATTAATTCTGTAGATGATTTAGTGAAACAAAGTAGAATAAAATATGGAACGCAGGCGTCAGGAGCAACATATGATTTCTTTAAGGTAACAATGAATGCTCTGAATTATTGAACCCAGCAACATATGATTTCTTAAAGGTAACAATGAATGCTCTGAATAATTGAACCCAGTTGTCAGTGCCAAACACAATGAAACATGTTCGTCATTATAAATTTAAACCGCAACCAATAAAATTCATTTCAATGAAAATAGTTGACTGATTATATCATTATCTTAAACATATCCTGAACCCTTAAAGAACATTTAAAAAAAACGTATTGAGGTAATTCAAACTAGTAGTATACATGTACTTGCAAATGCTTATGATATAAAGTACATATTTATATAAATTTGACAAAGATTTTTGTTTCATATTGTCAATTCAGTAAAGCGAGTGTTATACAAACATGATATTGTTAACAGTATTCTTGTTCGAGTCTGAAAAATTGAAAAATATGTGATGTCATTTGAAATGAATCTATTCGATGAAGAAATATCAGTTTTTACCTTGACCTTTTTTATACTTGGTTTTATTTTACATCAGGATTCGAATGTGACAGTCTATAAAACAATGTACGAGGTTATGAAATCAACATTCCCCTCTGTGTATGAACATGACGCAGTTTCAGGGTGGGATAGAGTCATCAAAGGAAGGGGAAAATATGCTTTTCTCCTAGAATCATCCAGTAATAATTACTACAATCAACGCAAGCCTTGTCAAACAATGAAAATAGGGAGGAATTTAGATGAAAAGGGATATGGTATCGCAACTAGGAAAAATTTTCCCCTGGGGTAAGTAACTGTATATTTCATTTACGCTGTGTCGTAATGCAAGTACTATGTCAAGATTTTTAAATTAAACCCATTTTACATACAGGATAGGAACAAGATATTTCACCACTCTTTTTATACCGTCTTAAATGTATATGAAAGTTTAAAATGCATTGTCATTTAACTATAAGTTTACAAATTTTAAAGAGTTTTTTGTAATGAGTGACACATGAAGAAATCCATATTTAGCTTAAGTCTTATGTCGAATGAATGATAGGATAACATGTATTTACGGTTTTGTCGTCAGTTATCAAGGATAATCGAATTCTTATGAGAAAATAGGTTCGACCGTTTGAGATGTTTTTTTCTGTTGTTGAGTCGGAGTTAATCATCAAAACTATGCGAATATTCAGTTCTCTGCGACAGTCAACCAGACTAAAACTATTAAACAATTATGCTTAAAACAATATACAATTAAAACTCTCTTTAGTTAAAATTGTAAGGAAAGATCAATTTCATAATTATCTAATTTCTTTTTTGCAACAAACCAAACAAAATTATATATAAAATTTATTTTTACGTTTTTTTCCATTTTGACAATTTATGTTTATGTGATTACAGTTCACAATTGAATATAGCTCTATTAGAAATTAGAGAAAGGGGCGACCTGCTGAAGTTAGAACAAAAATGGTGGTACCAGAAGGGACAGTGTGCTGGTAGCAGTGGTGGGGTAAATATATGAGCTGCGTCACAAAAAAAAACCAACATAGTGCATTTGCGCCAAGCATGCATCCAGACCAGCCTGCGCTACCGCGCAGTCTGATCAGGATTCATGCTGTTCGCTTACCAACCCTATAACAATAGAGAAACTGATAGCGAACAGCATGGATCCTGATCAGACTGCGCGGATTCGCAGACTGGTCTGAATCCATGCTGTTCGCAAACGCACTATGTTGGTTTTGTCGTGACGCGGCTCATATTCAAATTGTCACTTGTGATTATAAAGTTATAAGTCATTTTTGATGCTTTTCATCAAACCTTCGATTGAGAATGTTTTTCTTTTCTGTTAACAATGATTTTAAAGAGTAATGGAGGAAAACGGCTCAGAGTCATTACGATCAAACTTATATTGTTTGGATGCCTAACTAAATTAAAAATTACAATAATAAATTGAATTTATGTACATGTACCTTAAATAAGTGCTTTCATTACATATCGTAACCTTAAAAGCTTTTAAGGGATGATCCATAATAATGTAGACTTTTGCTTTTGCTAAGACACAAGTGCTTTTAATTTAGGAAACCATATATATTGATATAAATCGGACCATGCAATTTATTAGAAAAGATAGAAAAAATAAAAAAGTAAAAATTGAAATAGCCCCATGCGATTCTATAACCATAGTAACACTCGTAAGTGTACATATATATTGAAAACAAAAAAAAACATGGTCTACATTTGACCAATCATTATCCAACTTATACATTTTCTTTCATTCTATATGTTTGTCGTGTTATGTTTACATATCTCAACGAAACAGCTGTAAATGTCTTTTGTAAACATCTAATTATAATAACTATACATTGAAAACAGTGCTGTTAAACTGACTTTTAAATTAAAAATAATGAATAATTCTATGATATGTTTGTTCTTTTTTTTAGGGTAAAGGAAAGAAAGGGCTGAATTTAAGTAACGTTTCAGGAGTATTCCATATATTGATAAGTGGACTTGTTTTAGCTGTTTTTATATCCATCTCTCAACTTGTGTGCCATTCTTGTATCAAATCACGCTCTAAAAAGGTAAAACATACAAACATATAAACAACGCCATTGTCTAGGTTGTTTAAATCTTAGTCGCAACATCATATAAATAAAACCTGATATAACTTTGTTTAATAATCTTATGCGTTGCAAACTTCTGTATTTTTCTTGTTTTTTTTTTTTGATAGAACCATTTCTTAATTTTAAGGGTTTTTGTCATATTAAATGGAATAAACGTTTTTGTCAAATCAAAAACATTTATAAAGATGTGATATCGATATATTTTTTTAAATCTACATTCCAAATAACATCTTTTTTACATTTACTGCTTTATAAAGTTCTGAACTGAGTTTTTAAAAATTATTACAGAATAAATATAAAGTAAACAACGACATAAAAGTGCTCGAGGAGGAGCCTCTATCCGGAAGTCATTATCGGAAGCCCCCAGAACAACGTTATAACACATTTTAACGTAACGCTCTCAACGATGACGTTGGATAGGACGGAACACATGTTTCAGCGAATTTTGCTATAGTAAAGAACCAACCTATGCCTTATGAAAATATTCGCAGGAGAACAAATGTGGAAAAATGCAATACATATTTACATATCTCATAATAAAATAGTTAAATCATTGGAGACACAGCTAAGAACTCGCCTTTTTTTCAAACATTTTGCGTCAGTTTGAAACTTAACATTATATTACAGCATACAACAACATTTTTACAGTGTATCAGAACATGCCCATGAAAAGAAATCTGGAAGAAAACAAAGAAAATATTACTAATTGTTTTCTATAATACTAAAAAATTATCTCAACAAGTTACATATATTGATGTCTGGTTCGAAACAGCTTTTCAACTATGCATGTTATATGTATGAAAAAAGAAAATATAACCGAAATATGTACCGAAAAATTTGGGTGAGTGACCCCCTATTTATTAAGTCATTTGGCAAAGTTTACATTTTAAAGGATGTTTAAAGAAAATAAACATAAATTGTATATCAGCTTAAAGGAAAAAAATAATTTCCATCGAATGCTGTGGAATTTAGGATGTTTTGTCTATCTATGGCGTTGTGATACCCGTTACAGTTGCCAAGGATACGCAACGACGTCATGTTCAAAAACGGGCTTTGATGATAAACTTTGACGTCATGTGTACAAAAATGGCTGAAATTATTGGAATAAAATTAACGGAATCTAATCAGAAATCAACATTTTGCATGCCAAGTTTTAAGACGTTTCTCGAAAGATCGCAAAGTGTCGCGTTCTACCTTAAATAAATGTCTTTGTATATTTATGAAATGATGACGTTTTCCAACTATGAGCATCAATCAATCCAACTATAAGCATCAATCGATCGTATTTGTCTCATTTAAACAAAACTGAAAGATTTTGATCAAACTTCAATGAATTTTAGTGTTTTGTCTTTGGTAATGACGATGAACAACGGAAAGTGTATCAATTCAAACTTTTGCTATAGTAAAACATTTGCGGAGAATTGTACAATACTAGTGTGACATTCCATTTTTCTAACTTATGAATGTATATGTATACATATTTTCAGAGGTTGTAAATTGCTTTGTGTAAAAATGTATTGTACAGTAATATATTTGTAAATGACATACTTTTTACCTATGAATTATACCTTTTAATTGTTCACTTTGACGTTTATTAACTCGCTATATGATCGAGTTATCATGGAAGCTCAGTCGTTTTTGTCGTTGCGATAATATAGTCAATGTCGCAAACACTTATTAAGATGTTAACACGAAACCATTGTTTTTCTTAGAACATTGGCAAATGCAACTTTTAGATAAGGGTACTTATTCTAAACAGTATATGTTTCTGGAGTAATTCCCCTTTCTAACTCTTACTTTCGGTCTAAGAAAGAAAGTGTTGACTATGCATATCTTGACAAGGCACAAGAGTATAAACAAGGTACATAACTGTTAAAGTGACCTAAGTGACAATATCGTAAATTTTCAAAGTTATTCTTGAACAATAACAAAGCTATTTATATTATTGAAAAGATTCGAAAAAGGTAGACTTATTGTTACCATCTTTTTCCAGCTACTGTGACCAGTTGATTGGCTGCGTCGTTTGTAAAAAATGTGACTGATTACACAAAACGTATTTATAACAGTGACATGAAACGTCAAAGGTATATATACCTCCTTCAGTACACAATAAGTAAAATAATCGATTTTATGACTTACCGGGTTCAGTTATTGCCGTAGATAGATCTCTTTATAATTACCCCCGTTGTCGCCTGCTTAACGCAGCCCAGAACAAAACTGAAAATTTATTTCAGACTTGTACAAAATACATAACCATACAAAGTATAATCATTTGAATATTTCAAATATAATTCAAATTCCATAATCGTATCATAGTCAAATGTTAGCAAAGTACTTGGTATTTTTATCGCTTTATTTAAACAAACACAAATCATATTAAAATGTTAACAAAACAAGATGTAATTTGATATTTCTTAAAATTAACAAAACATTCCGTCATACCTACGTTTTATTTCACAGAGGATTAACCTTGAATTCAAATATGTGTAACTAATATACTAGGACGAAAAAGAAACGCCGGGTAACCTTTAATGATTGTTTTAAGGGATAAATTGTATTATTGGATTATTATATTCATTTTTGTATGAAATGTCATCTGTATGGAACCAGCTGTTGAAGTTTCAATCGATTTCCGATGCTGATTATGTGAAAAAATACCCCCTTTTAACGATGACCCTTCTTGTTTTGCGAAACATGGCCGGACATATCAGTATCTTGTGTGTCCTCCATGCGCAGCTGTGGCAGCCCTGATCCGCCTATGCATGGAATTCACCAGGGTGTTAATCATGGCCATGGGGATGTTATTCCATTCTTCATGCAAGGCATGTGTGAGCTGGACATGATTAGTGGGGGCATGTGGACGTCTCCTTACCCTCCTATCCAGTTCGTCCCACAAATGTTCAATTGGGGACAAATCTGGACTGAATGCTGGCCAATCGAGTGGGTGTATGTTACTGTTGGCAAGAAATTGCTGGCAAACTCTGGCGACATGGGGCCGGGCATTATTTTAGGCCAAACAATAAAATATGTGTTGCATATTTTATGTACCCAGCGTTTCTTTTTCGTCCTAGTATATATCATAGCCAATTCTTTTATTACGTTAAATTATCTTATAAGGATTTTTTAATAATTCTAAAACATGCACATGCTAGGACTAAAGTAGTTAAATCTCTAAATGTTTTTTTCTTACCACATTGTACATTGTAACACGTACAAAAATTAAATGATACTCATCTTTAATATCATTTAAACAACAGTATATCAAAAAACGTTCATTTTATTTTGTATTCATACCTTAAGCACTATTTGTGCCTCACTTCAAGTCATGTGATCATGTGTCAAAGAGTTAATACATCAACATTTATCTATTATTTTGTGTCTTGTGATGCACGTGTGCGCATCATGAAGTTTGCGTCTTATTGATAATTCATTGCAATGCGTTATGTCATGATTAAGCACAAAATTATTCTGAAATTTATCAAATTAAAATGCTGTCGACATTAAATGATTTTATGTGTCTGTCGTTCAACTTATTTTATCTAAGTGAAAATATCATTTTTAAATTGTATCCTTAAAATTGTAGATCTGTTTTCAAGTTACATTTATGAAATTGCATGATAAACATCTTTCAAAATAATATAAGCATACAAGTGTGTGTACATTTAAAACTGTTTTAACGGAAGCTACTTCATTGTTACAATATTTCGTTTAACAATCGAGCATGCTTATGCTTCTCAGCAGACTTTAAAAATAACTTATTCTTTCTCTTTTATACAGTATCACTAACAAAAAGTATTTATTGCGAACAGAAAGTCCAAAAAAGTACGTAAAACTGACATTGGTAAAGAAAGATAAAGACTTAAAAATAATATATTAACCGATTGTATTTTTTTAATAATAGTGTTAGTATTTCAAACATCAAAATAAATCATATGGAAAGCTATGATCGAGAAGACAGACTCGTAGTATCGAAATGTTTTGCAGTCAGTAAAAAAACAACTGTATACATTTCCATGTTCATAATACCATGCAAAAACAGTACATTGACATTATAAATAGTTCTAAATAACGGGGACTCACAAGTTATACTGATTTCTTATCTTGTATCCCTTTATATACAATAACTGATTTGTGTTGTATTTACAAGATCATGTTTAACTTATCATAGTGACATCAAGAAGGGAAATTTATCCCAAAATCAGGACCTCGAGGAACAGAGGATAATTTACCCATAATATGATAAAATACTTTTTCTTAAGTAGAATGCGTTTATAACAAATGGAGCTATCTTACTAACTTAAATATGCAGAACCAGACGATTTGAATAGATAATGAGTTAATGACGCTGTATGTACTCCTTGTACCAAAGTAGTTGGTATTTATAACTGATTTAATTTTGTTACATAAGACAGGTAGAATGTTTCAATCTGTAGACAGTTTTCAGCCACACTGACGTGAGTGTTCGAAATACATTTTTATGTGCCGAGAACATAAATGCTTAAACTATAACAGAAGCTTGGTCCGAGTACTTTTGAAATTTTGGAAAATGTTTTACATTAACATATAATAACGCCTGTCCATCTAACTTTCTATGAATAATGGTAGTCCGAAAATCGAATAACTTATTTTGGAAGTACAAGTCTTCTAAAGGTCTAAATTAATGGATGGAGCAGGTGTGTCAATTGCCAACAGTCGAAACAAACAGACGTTCTTTTTCGCCTTTAAAACATTCTTATTTGATCATGTAAATTATTGAAAGAGAGAATGTAGCGGGTGCACTTGATTATTTTTATGTTATGATATGTATAGCAAATGTACACATTATTGACGGGATGAAGATAAATATCTAAATAAACAATATCAAAAAATTACTGCTTTTACGTACTAGTATTCATCAACAAGTTTAAACATAAAAAATCGAACTAACGTCGTCCATAAGTACACTTTTGTTCTGTCTATTGTCTAAATTTGTACTATGAGAGTTATTCTCTGTTGAAGTTTAAATAGATATTTCCATAAGAAAACCTGATTCACACATATTTCGTTTAATATCTATTATGATAATAATATACTTATAAGTACAGTGAAATAAGAAAACAAACTGGACTGTGAGAGAATAGGAAGCTTTGAAATACGGGACGCTATCCAGGGTCTCAGATTACACCTTAAATATGCTACATGTACTATGGTTAATCATTAAATGCATTGTCAAAAATATTCCTATGTATAATGTACATCTATTCGAATAAAGAAAAACTGGGTTCTATTTTGTTCTAAAAAGGACTTTCTACGAGAATTTGAAAATAGTTGAAAAGAAATGTTGAAATTAAAAACCTAAATTGTCTCTATTTGACCAACTATATTTCTCACTTTTTAGTATACGATTATGTAGGCATGTAAGCATTTACATTTAACGTCCTGATTACATGTATATATCTGTATTAACAACAGCTTTATGTGTAGCTTTAACTTTAGCTGAACATTCTATGAATTAAATGAAATACAGCCAGTTAACTAAAGAAAAATATATTGTATTTCAAACATACATCAGTGTAATGTCTAAATACTGGTCTGGTTTTAATTGCAATTCGTTTCTAAATTAACCATAAGCAGTAAAGAACTGCAAGAAATAAAATGGACTTTATTTCTTCTATAAATGTCAAATTCTTAATAAACCTTTTATCAAATTTAGAAATATTGAAAAGTTATAGAAAACTTTCTGTGATTAAAATGTAACAGTAAAGTTTGTAAAATCCCGTAAAGACCTTCAGTATTTCAATATACATGCGAAGGTAATGATATTGAATTAAGATATTTAACATCTGTTTCTTTGCCTTAAACAATAAAACGTCCTGTCATGGCTATAACATAATGGTTTATCAACAATGTGCTTAATTTACCAAGCTTGTTTACGTAAAACAATTGTTAAATCGTTGATTTCTTTGTAACATATTTGAAGTGATTCAGATATTTGTTATTTCTTTTTTGAAAATCTAACAAAGCAACTGGAAGGTGTTACAAATGTTATGTTTTATTCCAAACTTAGACATGTACATATGGATTATCAATCTATAACTTACACGTGGCAAAGGCAAAATATGACAGAAACATAGATATAGACATTCAACATAGGGCATTTACCACAACTTTTCCGCAAAACGTCAAAATATCTTTCTTCTGTCCCAGATACCGTATTTTTCTGTCATACAAAATGGACAGCAAGCCTGTATTTGTTCTTTTTCATCGAATATGCCATTCAATTTGAAACTTATTTATCTTTACTACATGCAAAACGCTCCACTAACTAAGTCAGGATAGTGAAAACATTTATGGAATTCTGAAAACAATTTTGCTTTGATTATGAAATATAACGTCTTACTTGTCAGTTCAGTCCATATTATTGTCAAGATACAATATAAATATGTACACTATTGTCGTTTGAACGAATTGCACCACATAAATAACCCGTTTTTGTATATGTGGTATGATTTTTATGTTTCCACGTTTGTATTTTAAAGCACCGCACAACTTAATCAATCATAAGATTAAGACACGGCTTTATTCTTCCTTACAATCACCGCATTTTTTTTGTTTTAGCACCTTCTGTTTTTGACAGTTGAATAAATGTTTATGTTTGCTTTCAGAAAAAAGAGCCGTTCAAACCTATGTCTGAACAAACCAAAGCAATGTGCGAAATAAGCAAAACTACTTATACTTTCAGGAGTTACTGAAGCATGTTGGAGTTTGAGTGCCAACTGGAGACCGCCCAACTAAGTTTTCTTGTATCAGCAGTACGCCAATTGATCAGATCCTCCCTGTATTTTAGGACGATATGGTAAACGCACCAAAAAGGTCCTAACATAACATTACGTTTGTTTCTCCTTCCCCTCCCAAAAGATTTTTTTCAGGTTCTTAGGAAATGAAAGTATATCGAGTACAATAGGTACAATGTTATCTGATATTTTAGACAGCTAATATAGTTAATAAATTGTTGCATATGTCAGTATTTGAATATGTTAATGCATGTACATATACTATTGCATTTAATAAATTACCTTATACATATTTGCTGATTATTTATTATTATGTACATATAAAAAAAGATTCCTACCTTTCTACCCAGACCTAATTTTAATGAGACGGAAAGGGGAAACAAACATATTTTTATTTGGACCAATGAAAAAGAGTATGATGACAATCTTTCGTAAAAGGTTGTTTAAAAAAGCACCTTAGAGACCATGACTGAGGAAATTATTGCCCTGGGTATTGAAAAAACTACAACATGAAAATTTATGTTATAACGTTTGCAACTTTATCAAATTAGTATGCAATAAGAAATTCTGCTAGGGTTTTAGGAAAATGGCAAAATTACTTTAAAAGAAAGCACCGAATTCATAAAGCAACATTCCCAACAATGGTTTGATTTAAGGAATCAATTCAAACTAACAGGAAGTTAATTATTTGAGGCTCTACGTCCTGATACTCTTAAAAGTCTCAATCAGCACATTGATTAGCTC
Source organism: Ruditapes philippinarum (assembly GCF_026571515.1). Taxonomy (NCBI): domain Eukaryota; kingdom Metazoa; phylum Mollusca; class Bivalvia; order Venerida; family Veneridae; genus Ruditapes; species Ruditapes philippinarum. The sequence goes on along the minus strand of NW_026852232.1, from coordinate 65,944 downwards.
AAAATCCGTCAAAAGAGAATGAGCCAATATCTGCCGAAGTCCAAGCTAGAATAGACCATGGTACTAAATCTGAAATAAATGCAGTGTCTACGCTTACAGGGAAAATTCTACCTGTTTATTTTCCAACATTGAAGTATATCGAGGAAGGGAGTCATGTGAAATTACACGACGATGTAAATGTATTGGTGTCGCCTGACGGAAGTATTGGTGAGATTGAGTTAATCGATGTATCATCTGAATCACTTTACACAACACAATGTTTGGTAACCTCGGTCGAAGAATGATCTTTCCATGTTTGAATAAGTTCGGAAAAAAAAAGACTTACTAATCTACATAGATACCATTGCACTTATCTTACTGGTATTATTTACATAGATCTGACTTTCAGAAGTCGTTCCATAAAATAATATGTGATAACAGCAGCATAACATAATAGCAATTAAACAGTATTCCATCAAATAAAACAGATTTTTAAGGAGATCTACAGTATAGTGCAAAAGAAAACTGTGCAAGTATTTATCGGTCTAACGAGGAAAAATGCGGTGTTTGAATTCAGTGTTGTACGGTGCTCCAATAATCCCTTTTTTCAACATAAATTTGTCTCTAAAATTTATAATTGAAACACACAATTTTGTATGGAACTTGAATTTATGCTTAACCATAATATATACACGAGCTCATTAGGTCATAAAACAAATACAACGTCGTTATAACACACGTTTTAGTGACAAGTACGAGTCATGTTGAGGTAGACTTGATCTTTTGTAAACACTATTTCTTCGAAGTATGTAATTTTTTGTGAATTTTATTGTACTAGATTCAGGATAAATTGTTTCAAAAATGCGATGGTTTACTTAAAGAATTGGAATAATTTTGCAATGTCCAGGAGTAAGATATTTTGTTAGCCGTTACCTGCAATTTGGTTATCCCGCCATTAATATTTTGTACAGAAAAATATGGTGTCACGTTCAGAAGGATGATATTTTGACGTTGCGCGGAAAAGTTGTGATAGACGCCCTATCACACAGTTCAATTTCAAAAAAGGAGCTGTGCTTGGCCAGAGATCGTCACGGTTCCTTAGCAACTTATTGAATTCACTACAATAAATTCAAGTGGGTCGTGTGCTGTAGTGAAATTAGTCATTCAAAAATAATTTAAAAACAAACAACTAAATAAACGTAAATAAAAAGATTTTTCTCACTTCAAAACATATTTTGAAACAATATCCAGAAAATATTTAACAAGTGACTCTTAAAGCTACACGATGCATATACATATATAGAGCACAATCGTAGAGCATTAGGGCTAACAGAATTGGCATATTCAAATCTAAAACTTAAAGGTTTTTTGTGACCTGTCCAGCTTAAACTTTGCTTGTCATCAATAGAATGGTCAAGAGTCATAAAAATGTTCAAATCGGGCAGTAAAATTTCTGGTTTCTTGATTCTGAAAAACTGTCGGATCAAGGTTAATTGTAAAGTGGCAGCATCAGCTATCTCGTTTGTAAATGAAAATATTCTAGTTTTTATGTTGTTATACAGTTTATCACGTGAAGCTTATCAATATTCTCTATAAAGTTGAAAGCTCCCCGGAATTGATCTTTATTGAGAAGCTTATTTCAAAATGAATTTTTATATGAAGTATAAAGTTCATTTAAAGCAATTTAGAAAAAGTCATTAACTTTCTGATAAATATGCAACACAACATTGCATTACTTTAGGGATAGCTCTGGTCACTTGTTTTTCATGCAAAAATCGGACATGTACACATTCATTTATGTTTCTAATTTTTGTTTACAATATACTAATAAATCTGCAAGAATGTATAAAAATGAACTAAGACCATTCCTTGACCAACAAATACTTTGACATTGACGCAAACCTATCACCTGCATATTATCTCTTACAGGTTTGATATGCTCTATTAGATACATATAAGAGATTTAGTATTATAATAAACGATAATACCATTCAAATATGCCTAACGTTCCATTCTAAGTTCCCGCCTTAAAAAACAATACGAGAGGGAAGCTATATTAGGCTATTACATATTATTTTGCAATGAACAATGTCATATATTTTCTAACACAGTTTTTGTAATATTGATGAAATACAGAATGTCCTTAAAGATTTCATTAATGGCAAGATGTACGTTAATTTAGTTCTGTTCAGGTTAACGATTGATTTTTATAATTGATTTGGAACATGCATTTGTAGCAGATGCACATTAATTCTTATGCATTCTGCAATATAGGGTATTAAAGAGAAGAAAATAATATTGTCGTATGTGAAACATTTATAAAAATATATCCAACAATGAACAGACTGCTATTTATTTTGGTTTTATCCGGATTTTCGGAGGTTGCTGTTGCTCTCGGAAGAACGGAAGATAGTAAAAAGCTCTTTCAAATTTCTTTTTTATTTATTTTACACGGCTTTTTTGTTCCAGTAGAAAAACAAACGTAATAAATTATAATATAAATCGTTGTGTATTTACATTCTATTTCATTAAAGTAAATTATGTCTACCTATTGCTATTACCTAATAATGTTTATAATTATTTATGTTTTAAATGTTATTACTCATGTATTACGATCGGGTTTGGGTTATTTTAGTTATTTTATGGTTTTACTTTCATTTTTACTTATTTATACATTTTCTTACCTTTTAATTATTTCTGTTATTATTATTTCATAATCTGATTTGAAATTAACACGACTTCAAAGTTACATTTTGAAGGACTGAAATGTTTTTGTCATTCGTTGTTATATTTATTTTTTAAAATCATTTATTCATTTTTCTTTTCATCAAAATGTCATTTAATCTACAAGTACATCATAATAGTGATAATCATTCGATTTGAATAAAATTGTGTCCGTAAAAAAGGAAAAAAATAATGAATAATAAAATATTATAAAGCGTGCGTTTTCATGTCGACGTTGTTTTATTATTATCATTATAATTATTATTATCGTGCTTACTATAGTTATTTAATTATTTATTTATTATAATTAAGATAATTTTGACGAAATGATACTTAGTTTTCCAATTATTATCATTTTGTTTATTTTCATTTAAGGGTTTTGCTTACAATCTCAACATTCCTGCAACGATATATCGTGCATTCCAAAAAGCCACGTCTGTAACGGAGATGAAGAATGCGTCGATGGATCAGACGAAGTAGGATGTGCCGGTAAATATAATTCTTTAACAATAAACCTGCTCAGTTTAAGTTATGGATTTGGACAGCAAAACATTTGGAACATTCTCTTCCAAAGTTAAAAGGGATTTTGAAATTAAAATTCTTTATTGATGACAAAGGGTGTGAGATGTCAGGTAGAGTTTGTAAAGAATTAACAATAAATTATGACAAAATTTGATGATGAATTGTTCAAAAAAGGAGTATGGGGTTTATTTTACATAACGCATCATAAACGAAAATAATTGTGTTTTCCTTTATTGAAGGTAAACGTTAGTTTTAAAACATTTAAAAGAATATTTTAGAACATGCTTAATGTTTATAGCCTCAACAAAGAAGCGCTGAATGAGAGATTATTGTCATAAAAGTAGTAAATTGTGAATAAAAAAAGTAGTTTCACTTCCATACAATGCTAACAGTGACTTTAACTGTATTATTGCCAAAGTTAATAATAGATGTGAATGGTTGTCAAGGTTATTGGTCAAATAGCAGCTTTTAAGAAACTATAAAAGGAATACAAAAATAGAAAATGCTTGTCTCATATAAAAATAAAAACATTTCTGAGGCACTGAACTATCAATAACGGCTTGAATTAATGCCGAATTTGTGTCAAAGGGTTGTGTAAATAATGCACTTATGTTGTATGTGCCCATTATGCCCACCCAAATGCTTCCCTTTCTATTCTTTTTTTTTTATTTTTGTAGTCCGGATATATAGCTACATTGTACCAAAATATTACTCATTGGCTAATTATCTTTATTATTTTTCGCTTCTGTTGCCTTTTGACAATGAATAGGATTATAGTGATTAATTACTTGATATGAAGGTCAAATTACTTTTTTTACATTTTACTACCTTTTGACAATTATTTACGCATCCAGACTACTTTTGTCATGCGATAAGCATAAATATGCTTCAAAACCAATATCTTAATTTTAAACTTTTTAGAAAATAAGGAAATATTCATCCGTTTATGGAGCATAATGTTGCTCTAAACTACAAATGTAGGTTGCACAACAAGACCTGGTAATTTTTATTAATGAAGAAATATCTATGTTATACTTGTGACCAGGTGAACATTTCGTGATAAGATAGAATTTAAAAACAAAGAGTAAAAATAGTGAACTGTGATAATATTTAATAAATGGTATACATAATAATATGACATTATTGTTTTTTTTTTTTTTTTAATTTTTAGAAACTGCGGATTTCTCTCATACGCTTAATTTTCATTTACGCCCTTGATCAATACCTATACCACGACCCAATATCACACAACCCAATATCATCAACCAGCATTTATATGACACAAACATCCTGTTGTTACTTTATTTTTCAGATGCGCCTACTTGTTCTGGCGGATTGATTCCTTGTAAAAAAACAACTGGAGAAACATCATGTGTAGAAACTCAAGAACAATGCCAACAGATAAGCAGCTTTTTTATTTGCTCATTCCTTTACTAAGACATTATACACGGCATAGTAGGGCCGGAAGGTGATAATCGGCCCATGAAATGAATAATGGCCCCGGGGGCTTTAGCCCGAGGGCATTATTCATTTCAGGGCCGATTATCTCCTTCTGGTACATCAAGGTCGTGTATTATTGTCTTTAATACACTTGATAGATGTTATTTTAGCATTTTGTCTAAACAACACTTTGATATTTCTTTCGTTTTAATTTCTGTCTCTGTATTTGTGCTACACATTAACTTTTACAGAATTGTTAATTTTTGTGTGTTGAAAGTACACTAGAATCTAGTAGGAAGTTTTATTTTCATTTCATTCGGAATGAATGTGTCGTATTATTTCTTTAAATTGCAATAATTCTTCATAAATTCAAGCGCTTTGTTTTTCACTTTGACGTCATTGTTACAGTTTGATCGCGTGCACATGATACCAGGGGCCACAAATTTTTAATCGGTCTCGTGACACTCATAATCACTTTAAATCATAAGCAATTTTGTTACTATTTAGAGTAACAAGTAACAAGTGTAACTTTCATTTCATTTGGCAATACAAATTGCACACATTATCAAACTCATTCCAGAATTAAATAACAATTAAAATGATGTTTAATTTCCGCAAGAATTCCTAGGGTATCATTGAAACAAACATTCATTCGAGTAAATTTAATACATTGTTAAATTAATAGGCTCTCTAAGTAGGAAAATAGTGCCACACTTGTTAACATGAGTGGAATATGGAAACATTTGCATTCACATTTCATAATTTCTGACTAAAAACATTCATCTTGCTTGTGAGGGATGCTACTTGAATGTTATTATATTTCTGAACAAATATAATGGCCAAAGTATTTTTATATGGATGATATTGTAGATTTTTAAAGGTTCATCATTTCTGAAAAAAAGTCCTACTAACATTAAAAGTGCCCTTACTTTATTACCGTAAGGACAATTTTCTTTAAATGATGCATACAAGTGTCATTGAAGACATATAGCTGGCCCATGTTGACAATTTATAAGTTCCTTATAGTACAAATTAGGATGGTCATACCTTAATAGACAATATGTTTCCATTTCAATTATTATAAATGTATATACAGTGCGAGAAACAATGGCAAGAGTCACTGTAGAAGACTTGATATATACATGTCCATAATGACCTATTTGTATTGTATCAGAAAATATCTTATGTTTGTTATTTAAAAATGCGTTCTAAATAGCTGACATTCATTATATAATAGAATTACTGCTAAACTAATTATATGCAGATTTTGTGTTAATTGCCAAAATCTTGTTTATAACCGACAGGTTGCGGTGCTTTGCCGAATATTGATAATGGCGAAGCGAGTTTTCTATGATTCGGGAATAAAAAATCAGCCATCGGCGCGTGGGCAGATCTAATCTGTAATGAAGGGTATAAAAGTTGTACAAATAAGATTCGGTGTCTAGAAAGTGGGGTTTGGACAACCACTGTGTGTGAACCAGAACAACCAGGTAAGCAGGGTGACTTTTTGAGACATATATTTGTTTGTTTCAAACATCAGACATTTCAACAACTTAGTTTCTTAAAATTCTATATATTACCTTTAACCTGACTTGCAGTTGGCCCGAGCTCATTCAATCGGCACATTTGATATATAGATTTAATACATACATTTGATCTACAGCACTGTATGTTCAACTTTTCGGCAAAAATAAAACACAATAAAATGATTTTAAAAAGCTACCAATTGTAGTTACCAGAACCATTTTGTGATTCTGGTACCTTTGACAATAAAAACAATAATAGTGATTAAGTATTTAGTCACACATCGGCATTGTTAACCCATTGATACTTTTATGACAAATAATTTGACATTCAGCACTCCTTTCTTCAGGTGATAAACAACTAAATTGATCTTAAATAATTTATTTAAAGTTATAAAAATCATACTTGCCCTTCCTGAAAAGGAAAATATATTCTATTCTGTGGAAAAATGTTCTGTTAAACACTTAACCTCAAATAGACGAGTTTTGACGGCTTTTCGCCGCACCCTTTGAGGCCACAAGCAGTGAAAAATGCCCATTGAGAATTTTGGCCCAAATCACTGTTTTATGTTTGTAAAATGTTGATGAAAAAAAGTGATTACTTTTCGGCGCCGCCCCTTTTCAAAAAATACATCACGGGGTTGGTAGACTAGGGATGTGCTCCTTCTCTTTCTTGGGTATGAAGGGATGGCTGACCCCCTCATCACCAAGATAATTTTGAACATAAGACTGGCTAGAAATGGCCCTAGGTCGAATGTAAGGTAACGTGAAACCAACACTGAAAAGCCTTTTGATCTATCAATCCATAAAGAAGTTGCAACATTTGAAATCATTTTTGTAGAAAAAACACTGCAAAAAGTGAATTTGGCAAATTTGAGACGTCTCCCCGTTTCCATTGTAACATGAAATTTAAAATTTAGCATGTTGTTACAGAGGGCATGGTCCAGTCAACATTTGTGCTAAGTTTCAAAAGTATTGAATCATTTTTCATAGCTTCATAGCAGTTTGAACTTGTAACAGGAGGCTTTTCAATGATGTGCCCTCTTCTGTTTCGGGGGTTTGAAGGGGGCGGCAGGTCGATTGTAAGGCAACGTGTAACCAACGCTGAAAAACCTTTTACTCCTTATTGAGCATCTTGTCCCTTAAATATTTGTGACAAGTTTCATTAGTATTGAAGCATTTTTATAGTTTTATAGCAGTTTGAACATGTAACATAAGGCTTTTCAATGAAAACGGCCAATTTATACAATATGGTCATAAAGTAAAGGGTTAATGTTCCCTGTTATATTTTTTTAAGTTAAGGTGTAGATGCTGATAAACATTCTAAAACATATCCGTGAAATATAAAGTAAATTTCACATGCTAAGAGTGTATCTTGGAATGCATATTGGCAAAATATGTTCATTTACTCTAATCACAGTTCTTTAAATGGCCTGTGAATCATGTAAACAAAGATCACTTTGCGCAAGAGGAGCAAGATTTGTAATAACTAAAATTACTTTACTTAATATCGGAAAAGCGCCAAACTCTACACATTTCATTAATATATCCTTATTAAGTAAAACTACTTATCAACTTGAAAATCACCGCCGTGGTCGGGGGATAAAGTCGATGACTTCTAATCCAGTAACCTCTCTGACGTGGGTTCGATCCCCGGGAGATGCTTTGGTAGTTAAGCACGGAGGTAGGAAGTCTATTACTGGCGTAACTCTCCAGCAACGATGGGTAGGAAACTACCCGCCTATATGACTGAAATAATGTTGGTAACATGAATACATGTTTAAGTATTCATCATGTCTGTTTGAAGGTATACTATATTATGGAAAATACCTTAAGGGAACACAAATTTCAAATCCTCGGGATCACTTCATCTCTATTTGATTGTTTTCAATATTTTTTCTCTAGTCGTCTTTCTCTCCGTATTTCCCTTAACATTAAATAATGATTAGTTGTTTCGATTTGCTTAATTGTATTGCTGTTCACTAATTTATTGATGTCGTTGCCTATAATTATCTGGAAAAAGTATTTTCGTAATTGATAAAGGACAGTATTAACTTTCAAAAAATAGTTTAATAAAGTTTATGCAAACTGCACAGTTCTTATAATAATTCTCTTTCATTAAAACAAAACAAAACAAAAAAAAATACTATTTGCCATCGTTTGTTACAATACATCAAACGTAATAGTACTCATTTACAACTACAAAAACACGTTTATTTATTGATTTAATCTTTCTCTACCATTTTCCTTTGAAGTCATACAATGTAAGGTAAACAACACTTGTGGACTATCTGCCGAATCGTGTAGTACTCCTGGTCAAAGTAAGTCTGCAATGATTATAATTTCTTTCAAATTTTATGTTCCCTTCTTTTAATATTTTGGAAATAATTCTAATATCTTAATACTTAGTGAGTTTTATTTTAAAGAGCTTAACAATGATATATTAATGAAATATAATTAACAATAGCAAATAATCTTGATGGTTTGCCATTTACACTGCCATATGTATATATTTGCAATGTATGTTTTAAACTTGTCTACTGGTTTAAAATTAAACTTGTTTTGAAATGATATGATTTCCTTTGTAGAATGTTACATAGACGATGCCGAAGTGCTTTTACCGAACACTATCTCATACACATCTGAATTATTTGAACAACCTATTGCCTCAGAAGAAATTTGCAGAGGAATGTGTTTGAGTGCCACAACGTATCGCTGTGTTGCCTACATGTATTATCCACTTTCAAAACAATGTTCGACATACAGCAAAACTCCAGCTGAGGGATTACAAACGTATTATCATAATCTTAGTGTGCTGAGAATACTGACATGTCGAGCTTGTTAAACATTTTAAAACGATTATGCCTGATTAATGCCTTTTGTCAATCTATTATGACTTAATTATATTGTCTAGCATACATTTACTTCCTTTTTAACGTTTTGAAGGTTAATTTTCGGCATAAAATTACAAACAAACAAAATTCAATAAATGTATCTGTAAACTAGAACTGTATCCAAAGGACACGGATGCCCCCATCGACAGCATATATGTATGGTATTTAGTAAAAAAATCAACAAAGGGCCATAATTCTGTTAAATTTGGTCGCAGCGAATTTTTCTGCCTTTACTATCATCTACACATTAGGGTTATTTATCCCTGGAAGTTTAGGCAAAATCTGCTCACCGGTTTAAGAGTTGCGTTCACAAAATTTCTACAAAGTATATAGTGAAAAAATCAACAAAGGGCCATAACTCTGTTAAATTTGGTCGCAGCAAAAATTCCTTCCTTTACTACCATCTACACATAAAGTTTGTTCATCCCTGGAAGTTTAGGCAAAATCTGCTCACCGGTTTAAGAGTTGCGTTCACAAAATTTCTACAAAGTATATAGTGAAAAAATCAACAAAGGGCCATAACTCTGTTAAATTTGGTCGCAGCAAAAATTCCTTCCTCTACTACCATCTACACATAAAGGTTGTTCATCCCTGGAAGTTTAAACAAAATCTGCTGTCTGGTTTAAGAGTAGTTGCGTTCACAAAATTTCTATATGGTATATAGTGATAAAATCAACAAAGGGCCATAATTCTGTTAAATTTCGTCGTTCGCAGCAAAAATTCTCTTTTACTACCATCTACAAATTAAGGTTGTTCATCACTGGAACTTTAAAGTAAATCTGCCATCCGGACTAAGAGGAGTTGCGTTCATAAAATTTCTACATTGTATATAGTAAAAAAATCAACAAAAGGTCATAATTCTGTTAAATTTGCTTCCAGCAAACATTCCTTCCGTTACTACCATTTACACATTGAGGTTGTTCATCCCTGGAAGTTTAAGCAAAACCTGCCATCCGGTTTGAAAGAAGTTGCATTCACAAATTTTCTACATAATATATAGTGAAAAAATCAACAAAGGGTCATAATTCTGTTAAATTTTGAGGCAGCAAAAATTCCTTCCTTTACTGCCATCTACACATCAAGGTTGTTCATCCCTAAAAGTTTAAGCAAAATCTGCCACCCGGTTTAAGAGGAGTTGCGTTCACAAGATTTCGGGACGTACGGATAGACGGACGGACGTTCTTACCAGAGCTACATTATGGGGTTTTCTTTTCTTAATTCTTGCTCTTTTTTAACCCCACAATGCAGAAAATAACCCCACAAGAGAAACGGAATGAATGACATCAAAGACATCTTTCGTTTTGAGAACAATAGACCAAACCCCATAATGTAGCTCTGGTTTGTACGGACAGACGCACGGACGGACAAGTGCAAGACTATATGCCCCCAACTTTGTAGGGGCATACAAATCTTGTTTTTATACTTATTTAGTTATAAAGTATTCACGTGGTTATTCTACGAATATTAAAATTTAATTCAGAATATTATATCAAATCAATATATTGCTATGTACAATTGTGTTAATTATTAAACCATTTCAACGTTTTCAGCTTATAGATATAGATTTAAGACTTTACTTGATTGCAATGCCCATTATCTTCCAAAAGAGTTAACAATAAATGAAAATGTGTTTTAAACTTCACTGAGGTCCAAAACCTAAAAGTATGTTTTATCCAACATAAATCAGCTGGGTCACTTAAACAGAAAGATCTGCAAAAAGATAATTAAGGAAAATACTCAAACCGAACAAACGTCCCGTTAATAGATACCATGTCCGGCGCTTTTAATATCATAAATAACAAAGGAAATGTCGTAAATATACATTCCTATCTAATTGAAAGAACATCGGAATGTGAGACAATATTTTGAACGACAATTCGAATGATTTTACATTGTTTGTTTAGATTTTACGGCACGTTAACACATAACTGGTCATATCGTGCCGAATGCTATAATAGGCTTAAAATGCTATGTTAAACTTTGTAAATGACAATGAAAATTAGCCAATTAGATCCTAGAATACAAGTTTATCTCTTTCAAATAATCAATTATGTTTTTTGATGGAAATGTATTAAAGAGTTGCTTGAGTGAATTACACAATAAAAGCTATTACGGGCTTGTAAAAATCATGACATTCAGGAAGAATATTCTTGACAGTAAAATTTTCATTACAAGCTACACAGAAATGGACATTGTCATTCGTGAGGAGATAAGAGTGGGTAATATTAGTGTGTCCGATTCGGCATCGAATGAGAACTGTTTGATCATGGCAGTTGGACAGAGATAGAGGTGGTGACACATCTGGGGATGATTTATATCGTGAAGTTTATTTACTTGAACTCCGCGAGTCGGATATGTCGCCTTGTGAACAATGTAGTTTAGAAGAAATGGCCAGGACAAAAATGAAATTTTAAAATCAACAAAGGGCAATTACTCAAAAAATAAGAAATGCAGAGCAGCAGTTTCTGTGCACTGCACTTCTTATCAATAAGATCTATCATCCTATTAAGTTTCAAGTCTAAAGCTTTATAAATATTGATAAATGGCCTGGACAAAAATAAAGTATGAAAATAAACAAATGGCAATAACTCAAAAAAGAAAAAAATGCAGAGTACCAGTTCTTGGGCACTGCACTTCTTCTCAATGAGATCTAACATCCTATGAAGTTTCAAGTCCATAGCTTTTATACTTTAGGAGATATTGTCCGGACAAAAATAAAGTATGAAAATTAACAAAGGGCAATAACTCAAAAACTAGGAAGTGCAGAGTACCGGTTCTTATGCACTGCACTTCGGGTCATTATAAAAAGCATGCATACCAAGTTTAAAGTCAATCCAACTTATAATGACTTACTTATGCTCCGGACAAGCTTAAGGGGACGCCGACAACGACACCGACAACGACGCCGACAAAAGTAACCCCTATGTGTCGCCTTTTTCAAGGCGACACAAAAAGGGCTTTGTCCATTCAGATGTTTCGAGTTTATTTATAGCCGGTCTAAAAACAATTATTCAGTTTTTTGAAAATTTAATAATGGTTTAGCTAAAGCATCTACTTTTTAATTTCCTCGTATACCTACATGACTTGGAATCTAATATAATTTTAAGTATATCATGAAACTGTAAACGAGTTTCTTTATCATGATATTGTCATTTTTTTTTTATTTTAATGGATTTGAAAACAGTAAGCGGGTTAGAAAATATCACGAATTTATCATGGGTATGCTCTACTTTGTATGACAATGCTAAATATATAGCTTTTGCTTCAGCAGAAAAAAATGATGCATTATTTTGTTACCTCATACTAGATGTAAAATTTAGTTTCAAACACAGCTCATGAAAATTCTAAGTTGAAAGAGGAAAATAAATTCTGATGATTTTGTGCAAGAGTTGTAAGTCTTGTCATATATTATGTGGTTGATGACTAGAAACTTATATTTAAAGTTTGAACAAAATAGAATACTTATAGTGAGAAAACGTAAAAACTAGAATCAGAAATCTTGAAATTCAGTCTATTTGTTGCCATAGCAACCAAAAAAAGAAATAGGAAAAAAAAAAGGATTTGCATAATTCCAATACTGCCATTTACACATCTTTCAAGTTTCATAAAAAATATTTTCAGTAGTTTTTGCGTTATCACTGGATCCAGGTTATGTGTAAAATTTGCCATATTTTCAGTCTATTTGTTGCCATAACAACCAGAATTTTCAACGTAAGAAGTAAAAAACAAGACATGCATAATCTCCATGCTGTCATCTATCCATATATCAAGTTTTATAAAAATATTTTCAGTACTTTTTGCGTTATCACTGGATCCAGGCTTTGGGTAAAATTTGCCATGTTTTCAGTCTTTTTGTTTGTTTGTCTGTTTCATTTCACGCCTTTTCCCAACAGTATTTCAGTCATATAGGCGGGTAGTTTCTTAACCATCGATCCTGGAGTTACACCAGTACTAGACTACCTTCCTCCGCGCTAAACTACCAAAGCATCTCCCGGGGATCGAGCCACGCCAGAGAAGTAACTGGATTAGAAGTCATCGACTCTAACCCCTCGACCACGGAGGCGGTTATTTTCAGTCTTTTTGTTGCCATAGCAACCAGAATTTTCAACAGTAAAGAACATGACGTGCATAATCTCCATACTGCCATCTATCCGTATATCAAGTTTTATATAAAAAAAAATCTGTACTTATTGCGTTATCTCTTGATCAAGATTTTGGGTAAAATTTGTCATATTTTCAGTCTATTTGTTGCCATATCAACCAGAATTTTCAACATAGGAAGAAAAAAAGACGTGCATAATCACCATACTGCCATCTATCCATATATTTAAGTTTTATAAAAATATTTTTAAGTACTTTTTGCGTTATCGCGGGATCCAGTTTTGTTGCCCTACGGACTGACGGACGGAGGATAAACCTAAAGTCCCCTTCGGTTAACCGGTAGGGGACTAAAAATTATGAAAAAGCGCAAACAAGATTAGTAATAGTTACGATATTAGACTAAATACATGAAAAACCTTTAAAGGCGATAGCCAGCCTATCAAATGCCCGCTCAATAAGCAAACTCTCTACAGCAATAACTTCCAGAAGATTGGAGAGTGACTGTGTGTAGAGGAAAACCTATTGGAACTGTTTTCAATTACGTATGCTGTCATGAAGTTTTCCGGTAAGTTTCCTTAGTGGTACAAACTGTATGATCTCAAAAAACCGTTTACAATAGTCTGTCTATAATTCGCTAGCTTAAGAATTGAGACTATGAGATAACTTTAAAACCCAGTATATTTTCCCAATAAATTTCAGACAGTCGAAAATTCGATACTTTTATCGAGTCAGATATGTCATTTCTTTTTTATTTTCCTTCAACGGAAAAAAAAACATTTGAAAACTTTACATTTTTTACTTAATACAGTCTTAAATCAAACAAAGGAATCACTGGATTTGTTTATTGCGGGAATTTATTCGTTTAGTAGACATCTTACATAATTAATTGATTATGTAACTATTTATTTACAAGTTAACTAACCGAACATTATTTACTTCCAGTCACAATCTCATTAAACAGTAGAATTTTTTCATCAGGACAGTGCTTCTATTTGAGCTAAATTGTGATACCGTATAAAATGTAAATGCCAAAAAATTTATAATGATTAGTTGTACATTAAGACGAGATGTTTTTTTTTTTTTTTGTTTTTTTTTTAGATATCATTGGTGAGTTTTCTTCCAATTACAACCCATCCCGAAAGGAATTTAGAAATATTAACTGTTATAGTTAATCAAAATACTGTCAAAACAGGCGACCGAAATACTTCAAAAATATTATAATTTTAGATTTTTAACAACTGCAAAAAGTAGTGCTAAACATGCAGTAACGTGCTATTAAAGTAGCAAAATGTAAACAAAATAGTATTTTGACTCCTTTACAAAACACTAAATTAAAATCCAAATCCTATGTTATTTTACCAATTGCAAACAGAAATGTCTGCAAGAGAATTAGCTGCACAAAATTGTTAAGTTTGGAAAAATCGATGAAGTTATGATGGAGAAATAAGTTGAAACATTGCCTCGGGTGAACTCGACGTAAATCTTTTTTTCTTTCGTTTTCGGAGTTTTGAGGGGCTATATCCTGTGGACGCTGTACAACAGTGCGAAAGAAATGAAGTAGTCGATTTCTTCATACACATCAAATTATTGGAAGCAGACCATTGGTTGCATTTTGGCGATCTTCTTTGGAGAAAATTCCAATAAATATTCAAACCTCATACTCTAATACAACGTTAATAAGTTCAAATGGAAGTACTAACTTCAGATAATATTCCTATTATAAAACTAGGTCATTATCAGGGGGCTTTACGTTGACCAATAAAACGATAAAGAAATGTTAACATGGGAAAATAATGGCACTGAATCCAGCCGTACATTATCCTGCGAAAACTGGCCATCTTATGACCAAAAACACACTGATAATTTACCAATGGACATGCATTTAAATAAAAGCGTTATACAGAAATTTAAGAGCGTTATAACGAAATTTCGATTCCAAATCGATCAAATTGAAAATCTAAGAAGGTCAAGAAAAGACACAAACCACTAAATAAACCTTAAGACTTCCGGATGAAATTTGGTTTATTATTATCAAGATAACCTAACAAAAGACTACATCCCTGATGTCAAATATCTAGTATGTTCCCAGATTTTGTAAAGAAAAAGTCTGCATGTATCAAAATCTTGTGCCTTGCAAGATGAATTAACGTACATAAAAATAAACTTATACAGGAAATACATACAGATATACAGTACGATTTAGATTGCAAAGATCAGAAAATACATCAGAGCTTGCAACCCTTTAATGATATTTCTATTTATTCATGGCATTAAAATTATAATTGATTATTTTATATATATGATGATCAATTTATCGATTTAACCTTAAGCTTGAAATGTGATAGGCGAAAATTGATAAACGATCCCGGACATTATGGATACCGGGATTTTTCCGGACCATTGTTGTGACAAGTGACCGCGTTAAATGAATTATCTTCTCCTATTTATAGTGTCTACTGCGTTAGTAACGTAGTAGATTATGGAAAAGAAAAAACCGATATAATAACGCTTTTGTCAAGTCAACATTCTTTCTTGAATCAAGGTGTCACTAATGATGGATATACTAGATCAGTATTGTTAACTTGAAATTTTATTTCTTTTTTTCATTTTACCATCAGGCGGTCAGTGGCTTTAAGAATGTTCTGTTATAATATAAAATTGATCCCATCCATTATATCAAAGTTACAGCCAGTTACAGCCAAAACATTGAGAATTTCAATAATTTGACTTTCAAAGTCAAGGTCATTGATGAGTGAAGGTCAAGGTCTGTCTGGTTATTTTTAAGGGTTATCCTTGAAGATTATTTTGTTCAAGTTTAAGACAATCCATTCCAAAATAACAAGGTTACAACCAATTATAGCCAAAAAATGAAAATTTTAACCTTCAAAGACAAGGTCATTAATGCGTGAAGGTCATAGTCTGTTTGGTTATTTTTAAGGGTTATCCTTGAAGATAATTTTGTTTAAGTTTGAAGACAATCCATTCAAAAAAAACAAAGTTATAGCCAATAATAGCCAGAACAAGCACAATTTGGAAATTTGACCTTTAAGGTCAAAGTCGTTTATGGATAATGGCCAAGGTTAGTGTGGTCTACGGAAAGGTCTTGTCCAAAGGGTTGTTGTTGCCAAGTCTGAAGACAATACACCAAGAAATAAAAAAAGTTATGATCCAGGTACAAGGACGGCGGACGGCAACGCCGCCACGACTATCACAATACCTTTACTTTTTTTTTTAAAGTCGAGCTAAAAATACTACTTGAGTGTGTCTGTGGGCTGCGTTGCCTTTGCCTTGTTGATCTTTATAATTGTTTTATTTTTTACATGGAAATTTCAGAGTCGGTTTGTTTGACTCGAAATGTGCACGAGGGTAATTGTGTACACGAGGGGAAAGAAAAATTGCAAAAGGTCTCACTTCCCCTTTCTACGGCTTAAGCGGTGATGAATTTGCAGCACGTAAAAGTGTTGGAATCAATGATCGCGAAAGACCAGAAAAATATAATGACACTGAAGATTTCAACGTAGATAAACAGTATCAATTTTGAAAGTTTAAAATGTTATTTGCAGAATATGGTTCATACAGATTGTGTTTTTCTGCTACTGTTACGTTTGCCTGTTTTAACTTCATTTTTTACGCCTGAAAAGCAATGCTGATCATGTGACTGTTACATTAAATTAAAAAAAAAATGTTTTCATTTCACGTCAGTTTTATGTGCCACTGGATCTTGTTGCTGGGTCGTCTGGGGGTTGCGGTCATGAATGCCGTCTTTCCTTGTTGATCTTGTTTATCTTATTTTAGAGCTTAACTTATGAATGATATTTTTATTAAATAATATTTAGCGAGAATTTTTCACACATTAGTAGGCGACTTAAATGCTCATTATCCTATGTGGGGCAGTATATCTACAAATAAGAAGGGCAATATAACTGAACAAGAGGGCCATGATGGCCCTGAGGTCGCTCACCTGTATATAAGCCCCCGGAGCGGGGCCAGTTTAAACCCCAGGGCTTTTATTTGAACAAACTTTGAAGACACCCATTATGTTCCATGATGTTAATTTTTTACTACACACATATACATATTAAAACAAACACAATGACCTACCCCCCCCCCCGTCAGGGCCAATTTTAACCCAAGGGCTTTTAATTGAATAAACTTGGTAGACACCCATAAGAAGATGTTTCATGCTTAATATCTAAACTGTAGCTATTTTGGCTTTTTTCAAAGAAGATTTTTAAGTTTTTGCTATACACTTAAAAGGAAAATAAATGACCCCCGGGGCGGGGCCAATTTTGACACAGGGCTAATATTTGAAAAAAACTTTGCAGTTAATTATTAGAAGATGTTTCATGCTTAATATCTAAACTCTAGCTATTTGGTTTTTTTCAAAGAAGATTTTTATGTTTTTGCTATACACATATAAAAAAACACAATGACCTACCCCCCCCCCCCCCGGTCAGGGCCAATTTTAACCCAAGGGCTTTTATTTGAATAAACTTGGTAGACACCAATAAGAAGATGTTTCATGCTTAATATCTAAACTGTAGCTATTTTGGCTTTTTTCAAAGAAGATTTTTAAGTTTTTGCTATACACATAAAAGGAAAATAAATGACCCCCGGGGCGGGGCCAATTTTGACCCAGGGCTTTTATTTGAACAAACTTTGTAGACACTCACTAGAAGATGTTTCATGCTTTATATCTAGACTCTAGCTATTTGTTTTTTTTTTTTTTCAAAGAAGATTTTTAAGTTTTGCTATACACATATAAGAAAAATCAATGACCCCCTGGGCGGAGCCAATTTTGACCCTAGGCTTTTATTTTAACAAAATTAGTAGACACCCATTAGAACATGTTTCATGCCAAATATCTTAGCTCTAGCTCATTGAGTTCTTTAAAAGAGTATGTTTAAGTTTTTAATATATGCATATTGGGAAAATCAAGGACCCCCTGGGACGGGGTCAATTTGACTCCAGGGCTTTTTTTAACAAACTTTGAAGAAACACATTAGAAGATGTTTCATGCTAAATATCTTAGTTCTAGCTGTTTAGGTTCTTTAAAAGAATTTTTTTAAAGTTTTTACTATATGCATATAGGGAAAATCGATGACCCCTGGGCTTTTATTTGAACAAACTTGGTAGAAACTCACTAGAAGATGTTTAAGCCAAATATCTAAGCTCTAACTCTTTGGGGTTTTTAAAAGAAGATATTTAAAGTTGTTTTTTTTCTTTCGGTTGCCATGGCAACCAGAGTTCTGCATGGAATTAAATTCTTTGAATAATTTTTAAAGATTCCCACCAAAGAAACATTCCTGTGAAGTTTGGCTGAAATTGGCTTAGTGGTTTATGAGGAGATGTCATTTAAAAGTTTACGGACGGACGGACGCCGGACGAAAAGCGATCACAAAAGCTCACCCTGTCAGTTTGTGACAGGTGACCTAAAAAATTAAAGATAACTTCCAGCTTTGTATATTAAACAATCGGTCACCTATATATTTAAATCAAGCAACAGTTACGTTTTCTTGCATCGACATCACGATTGTCCAATCTGCTTTATCGATGCCTCAGTGCTAAAAGGGCATAAGTGGTACTTACACCCTTTTTACCATATTCAGTATATAGATAAAATAAGTCAAAACTCATCTACTGTGTTAATCTCAAACAAATCGTAGGGAAACTTACGTCACAAGGTCAAATTTTCTGCATAAGCCTTTTGGTAATTATTTTAAAAGGTCGTATGTGGCACTTACGCCCTTTTAAGATTGTTATAGTATAAAGGAATAAAAAGTCGTAAGTGGCTGATATGCCCTTTAATATTTTACATTTGTTTTAAATAAATTCTTGATTTGGGAGCATATCTGCCACATATGACCTTTTAACACTTTATAATGCAGATAATCTCTATCAGTTCATTTACTTTTACATCACATAAAGTGGTAGAGTTTTTAAATTAGTTTTCTCACGTTGAGTACTTTGGCTGTGTATTTTTAGACATTTATTCTTAGGTTTAAGGTATTTTCTATAAGACAATAGGTATTTAAAAAAAATGTTTTGGTTGGAGGCTATATAACACAAGTATTTGCAGAAGTCGATCAGACACACCGCACAAAATGATGTAAATTCTTTACAGACTAGAGACACATTGTGGTTGAGTTGTGCTCATAGACGAAACACTGTATGTAAGTCTTATTTCTTTTAATATACACACTAAAATGACTTGTCATTGACACGAGAACCTCAATGACATATAAATAAAAAAGTGCACTAGTCTTCGGATAACACATTTAAGCTATTGTGAAACTTTATGGGAACCTTCAATACCAAGAGGAGATGCGCAAATTTTCGCCTTTTTCAAGTCAGACAATTTAACTGAGAGCTATGGCCCTTGATTAGTTGTGCAGTATGCATATAGGGCAAACTTTTATGGAACCTTAAGTATCAAGAGAAGAAGCGCATATCATCGCCTTGTTCCGGCCAGACATTTACTCAGAGTTTTGTCCCTTGAATAGTGATACAGTATGCATATAGACGAATAATTGTTTCCACGCTACTGCTCTGCAACTTCTGGCTGGAATTCAATTAAACTTTATGGGAACCATTAATACCAATATGAGATGTGCATAATTTGTTGCCTAATTCAGACCAGACCCTTCATTACAGAGTTATGGCCCTTGATTAGTTATGTAGTATGCATATATAACTATATTGCTATTTCTTTGCAACTGCTGTATTGATTTCAACAAATCTTTATGGGAACCATTAGATACAAAAAGGCAATTTACATCTCACTACCATGTCCAGATATAACTTTTTAACACAGAGTTAATTAAGGGTCTGTTATTGCCCTGAATATTTATTATGTACAAAGAATATTACTTTTTACGCCATGATAAATATATAAATAGAGCCTTATGTCTTCATTTGTTGTGTTACTAATAACCAGTACACGGCGGGGGTATAAATTCAACGAATTTGCTTCTTCTATAGTAAATTAGTCACATTTGAGGCTTAATTATCCATTCCACTGTTCTTGATGAATTATATAATGTCTTCAATTTAAAACATGAACACTATCTAAGTCAATGAGACCCCAAATACAATAATATTATGTTAGCCATCTACTTTTTTCAGAAATCTTCATTTTGTTTTAACACTGTTTAAATTCACCACTTTGAAAACCCCTGACTGCTGGTGAGTAGTACATTTGTTACCAACAAATGAGTTGCTGGAAAATACACACAAAAAAGCCGTTCTATAACACATAAAAACTTTAAACATGCAATAAATACATAGAATCGAGAGAACTTAAATTGTGCCACTTCAAAATTCTAAAGAATTACTTTCTAGACTTCATGTTGGGTCTAAGTCCGTTCCGGGATGAGACCTAAATGAATTCAAAAGTTACGTTAAGCCAAAATTTATACTCGTCCCCTAGTAATTTAGTGTTATACAAGTACTGTATGGTGAACGTTTCAGTTGTCAACAATAGCGATTTTTGTGCGTGCGATTTTCGTATATCGTGCGTGCGTATATCGCAAGAGCGTTTGTTGAAATGCTTTCTCAAGCGTGCATCGTTTACAAACGTTGACCGTTTTTCGTGTATCGCGGTGCGTTTATATAGCGTTTGAAAGCGTGCGTTTGTTCCCAGGAGCGTGTTGCGTGCGTCAGCGTTCGTGTAAACGTGTAAGTCACGTGTTTTTCGTCTGTTACTATTGAGAAGTAAAAGAATATCTAAGATAGATATATTTTGTAAATTACGGGTTTCTTTAACATGTGAAAAATGTTCAGTGTCCCTTTCAAAGAATAGAAATATTACATAAAGAAATATTATGTGATATTTACATTAACGTTTTAAAGTTTGTGACCCCGTGTTTCTACGTGCTTTACGCCGAAGATTAGTTTTAATCTTCTTTTTTATACGCTTAAGATTTAATTACTATTTAATTTCACCTTTTTTTGATATTCAGTTCAGCAAACAGGTGATAAAATCTGCACCAATATATCCGATATGAGGCTCGTCAGACATCATTTGTAATGGTAATCAGACTAGCACCGCCTTCTTCACCCTTACAAGTTCATCTTCTGACGTATCATCAAAGACTGCCCGAATCCTATTAAGAGTGATATTGATTTTAGACAGTTCCTTTCCCTTTTTCTTACCAGATTTATATTGATATGTAACAACCTGGCAGGGACTCGAACACCTGACACTCGGAATACCATTCAGCGGCTCTTCCCTCTGAGCTATTCAGCCGCTTACACATTTTATTTGTTTAAATACTGAATAATTATAAAATTGCTAAATACAGAATCCCTAAAGAAAGCCCAAAACGGCAAAATTGAAAATGTTGCAGGCTCGGTTTGATTGAGTCTGTTCATGGACGGTACTGGAAAGTGCAAGTTACCGTCCACGCCCCCTAGCACCGGCCTAAGCAGAATTCAACATTTAAACATGAAATAGTAAAATTTTGAATTTAGAAACATCTGCAGATGTTTTCATACGGCGGTTATCATGGAACCTTTAGTGTGACACTTCCGTGCCATTCCATGAAAAGCGGCGTATGGTCCCCAGGTAATAAAAAGCGTGTGCCCTTAACGAGAAAACGATGGGCGGAACTAAATAAAATAGAATTTTGAAAGGGGATCAGAGGTTATGAAGCCTGCGTATCACAGATAAGACGTCAAAAGACAAATTTGAAAAGCAGGCAACATATCCTAAGGGTGATTCAACATTATTCAAGTAGGAATATTGGAACCACCCAGCTAGAAAATGCCGAAAAGTTGAAACAAAAAATACCACAAGCACAACAATAATGTCGTGCTGAACGATCTTCAAGGATCGAAAATATAACATCATTGATTAAATGTACGGGGAGACTTTTAACAGCCGCCACACGGCACAAATAACACGGATGTGATCATAAAATAGCTAAATACAGAATCCCTAAAGAAAGCCCAACACGGCAAAATTGAAAATGTTGCAGGCTCGGTTTGATTGAGCCTGTTCATGGACGGTACTGGAAAGTGCAAGTTACCGTCCACGCCCCCTAGCACCGGCCTATGCAGAATTCAACATTTAAACATGAAATAGTAAAATTTTGAATTTAGAAACATCCGCAGATGTGTTCATACGGCGGTTATCATGGAACCTTCAATGTGACACTTCCGTGCCATTCCATGAAAAGCGGCGTATGGTCCCAAAGTAATAAAAAGCGTGTGCCCTAATCGAGAAAACAATGGGCGGAACTAAATAGAATGGAATTTTGAAAGGGGATCAGAGATTATGAAGCCTGTGTATCACAGATAAGACGTCAAAAGACAAATTTAAAAAGCAGGCAACATATCCTAAGGGTGATGTAACATTATTCAAGTAGGAATATTGGAAGCACCCAGCTAGAAAATGCCGTGCTGAACGATCTTCAAGGATCGAAAATATAACATCATTGATTAAATGTACGGGGAGACTTTTTACAGCCGCCACACGGCATAAATAACACGAAACCTACTGTTAATGCAAATATTTCTTCGAATTTCCCAGGGTTACTTAGCAATGTGAATTAATTTCTAGCTGGGCTATATGTCAGTCACAGGGTGAGAAAAATGTGCAGCCTCCCAACAAACATAATATCGGCAAAGTCGGGCCGATACCGGATGCCGATTATCTAATATAATTTATCCATCTGTTTACAATATTGTTCTTATGTTATATTAAATTCACCCCAGCTGGATTTCTATGAATTCAACCAGATCAATCAAACAAAAAGAATACAATGATATAGTAATATTCCTATAATGAAAAATTAGAAACAGTACAATTATTGTATTAGCATTCTTTTAAAATTGTCAATCCTTCGTTCCTCATCCCGTTCGGTGTTTATATGTTAAAAGTTAAATACATCTTAATATTATATAAGGTCCATAATAGAACCCACTTTGATATACTTATATAGCTCTCTTGATTTCATTCTGTATATTATCTCATATCACTTTTGAAGTTAATCGATTCGTAATCATTACTTAACATAATTATACCCTTTTGAGATACCTGAGATGAGCCCGTGTCGCCCTTTGCTAACTTAAAAGTATATAACCTGTCCATATATAACTATATAATTCTTTGAAGATTTTTCACAGCTACATGAGTATGTCAGGGATTATCCGCTACTCTAATTAATGTGTATACATTGCAATTAATATGACGATATTCTTATTATTTTGAAGACATTCTTTTTGATAGGAGGACATTATTATTATTATTATGAAAACATTGTTATTAATATGAAGACATTATTGTCAATCGTTGTAATCATGATGCAATATTAAGATGTTGTACTTGCTTACTAAACTCGAGTTCTTATTGAAATAAGCGAGCAATCAATTTACACTTCAGTTCTAAGGCTGTAAACATGCAAACTATAATTAGATATTTAATTTGCTGGCTTTCAAATATTTTTCATTTTTTTTTTTTTGAATTTGCTTTCTAAAATTAATTTGACACACATTTTATTTGTCAGTATTTATTTTACAAAAAGCATGGTCGCATGCTGACATTATGTATTCGAAACAGCAGTTTGCATCGCATCGCACACTAAGCCCCACGAAGTATAATTCAATATTATTTAGGTTTTTGCGCTAGAATTGGCCCTTTTAATCAACTGGTAAAAATGTAAAAAATAATAACCGCTCCCTGACCGGTCTTCACAAATTTGATACTACGAAAACTAATCCGATCATGCGGGGTTAATGACTACCAAATATTTCCTCCTATTTATAACGTATAGTAAAAAGTCCAAGTTTGAGGCAAAATATCTCAAAACCCGCCGCATATAGTATGCCACATGCATACCTTTTTTCTGAAAGATCTTCAAAAATGAGTTGATTTAAAAAATAAAAATGATATGCTGCGCATTATGCAAGAGAGATAATGATACGAAATAAAACACACCGTTTTCGAAAACTTTTTTCATGCGTAAATTGACACCTTGAATTGGTTTGCTGTGACCTGGAGATCAGCAACAACAAAACATTAACAATTAAGTATACATGACAAGAAAACTGGAAGATATTGACTCATTCCAACAATGAAGTAAGTAGAAGTATCCAATTACCAACATCGATTGTATTGTAAACGGGTTCAATGTTCATTTAAGCTAAGCTGTCGTCTTTCCTAAAGCATTTTAAGGTTGAATGTATTTTCGGATAATTATTAATCCTGACATTCGGTAGTCTAAGTATTCTAGTCAGGTGTGTCTGTGGTAGAAGAACATGTAGTGTAATCTGGTGATTCCACTTGTGAAAATATAGGGGCATTATTAATATGCAGCATTTCAGGGGTAGGGTTTTTTTCCTCATCATTGGGAAGGGGACAAGGCCTGAACTTGTTTTGGATTAAAGTTTTGCAGTAAAGTATCGGCAGTTTATTTTTATATTGGAAAAAAGCACAGCAGGGAAACAGAATATCCTGGGGTTAGATCAAATTTCCTTTTCACATGAGAGTTACTGTACCATTAATGGCAGAATATGAGAATAAGAACCGACAAGTGTATTTTATATATACAACCTTTAGCTATTAACCCGTCACGGTCATGTTTGTTAATCTTGGCCTATAGTCCAAGACTACTAGTCTTAATCACAAGAATAGGCGATTATTATTGATTGTGTTTAATAATTTGTTACTAGCAAATATTAGCAAGATTAATGATTTATATGACCAAATTAAGTCAATATTCTGTAAAAAGGACAGTAACAGTCTTTATGACATTTTCATTAAACGCATTGCTCCTCCAAATGATGGAGCTCAACTTGACACCATTGTTCTGTAAAGTAGAATTATTGTATAACACATTGTCCACATTCAAAAATGTGACGAATGCTGTGTGCAAAGCCCTTTTCAGGGGTCAAGGATCAAATGGACTGATGAAATGGCAAAAAATATACATTTATTTTTAGTATAATAGCTTAAAATTAATTTTAATATAGTGATAGTTTTAACTTGAAACCATTTTTTAACTGGTAACCAGTAACCATAACTTGACAGCGCTACATATAAGGTTTTTTCAAGAATGGGGTATTTCTAATTTGAAAGGGTTTTAGTAAAATGTAAATTGGGTTTTCCGTATGGTTTGAATATATTTGTGTCAACTGATTAATCAGGTTTTTTTATAATTGTATTTGCCTTTTGTTACCATATGATTTTAAAAACTTTTGCTTTGTTGCCAAAATTAATTAGTGAAATAGTTCTTGTAGGTGCTGTACTTCCGCATGCATGGACATAAATTTATTAATTTGTTTACATATATCACACTCTCTCATAGATAACGCTGGAAATAAATTATTTAAAAGTGCACGAGGAAGATGCAGAAAGGACAAGCTGTATGCATTGGTGTTAACTTAGTGTTCTCGATAGAATTTAGATGACTTATCTAACATGGCTTATCATGAGCAAATTGTTTTATGAACATTTTAATTTGTATTTTCAGTGTTGAGGTACAGCTATCATGCATTAAAGATCTCTGTTGACAGAATATACTGCATGTGATTCAGAGTTTAGAAAATGACTGCACTCTCAATATATCTATAGAGATGCAAGAGATATTAAGATATTTGTTACAGTTATTATTAATAAACTGTCAAAACAACAAGATATACTTGTAAGTCATGTTCATTTTAAGAAAAAGAAACAACCATTGTTGTCAATAAAATCTTTAAGTGTATTAAACAATTCATTAAAAAGCCTATCTCTAGTGTAACAGAGACCAAAGACAATAAATAAATGAGAAATTCAAACATGAAGGAGGCCAATATGTCATAATATTTTGTGCTATATAATCAAATCTAGTACATACCTTTTAACAACATTGTAATGTACCAAGAATAAATATACTGGCGTTTGCATATTATCTTATTCATGATAAAAACTGCCATGAACAAAATAACAAACTGATATTTACAAAATCCGAAACAGTATGTCCGAACTAATATACATGTTTAATGTCACTTGTTTCATTCAGTCGCATGTCAAATTACTAATTAAATAAGAAAAGTTAAGTTTATTGTTATACAACATAAACGAATGCTATACTACGATGTGCAAATATTTGATACAGAAATCAGTCAAATATGCTCTATTCTATTGATTTTCCCAAAGATATTGTTGTTGTAGTTGGTTGTGGTTACAAACAACAATTTTATATAATATGGATCCGAAAATTTAGAAGGATGGATTCGGACCCGCGAATCCAAGGTTGAATCCGGTATTTGCGGATCTTTCGGATACCCGTTACAGCCCTAACATGAAGTGTACCATGACATTCCTTTAGGTTATAGACAACCAAATAAAACTGTATAGTCACTTCCTTATTGGTGCTGTTTGCCCTATGCCAGAAATGTGTCAATAGTACATAGATACCCCAACTTTTAGATATTGCCAAAAAAGAAGCAAAGGCAACTGTTTCTTATGTAGTTGATGTGTGTGCATGGAAATAACTATATAAACAACTTTTTTTTCTCTTTTTTTTAAGAGTACTAGCCTATTACGTCTGGTAACAGAGCGCGCCACAACATCTAGCCTGAAAGCTTTTTATTTAAGCCTGAAAATACCCTTTAAAAATACCTCTTGTAAAGCTGACACAGCATCCAATCGGCCAAGTTGATCTACAGGTATATATGTTATTCCTGTGGTTCTTCCACTGACAATGTAGTCCACAACATGTTTCATGAGATTCCTTGGTCCTGTGACCATTTGTCCGATTAAGAAGTAATGCTTTTTTCAAGTAATTGTGCATTAAAGCTGAGAACACTGTTCTATAAAACAGGGGACTGGTCATAAAGCAATATTAAGAACTCTCTTGTCAATCCGCCTGCGTCCAAACTTTCTTCCCCTATGAATGTTATACATCACTTCCTGTTCTATTCTTCTTCTGACGCTTATACAATTTCTTCCATGGCCTGCTGGACAAGCATTCTTCGGATAACTGATATGTCCCAGAGTCTCCCCATTTAGAGTCTTTGATGACAGATAATCATCAAATGAGTTGCAATGATACAAGTGAAGAAGTGTGACGTCAGTGATTTTTAACATTTGCGTCCTGTGGCCTGGTTCTAAGATTAAAGATATATTAAGTTGAATACCAAGAGCCATAAATCTTACAATATTTCAGTTCTTATTTTATAACATGTAAAGAAAAATCACATTAGCACTGTAACTATGTGTATGAATTTTGACTTCGATCTCTTCAGTGGTTTAAGTTATTAGGATAAAACTTGATACGTGTATTTAAACAAACGTTGCAAAGGGCCATAATTTTTCAAAATATTAAAGTTGCAAGTACATGTATATTACTTGCACATTGTTCCTATGAGTAAGTGTATTAAGTTTGCAGATGATATTTTCTATGATTGTAGTAAAATTATAAAGACTAGATGATTACAGGTGTAATGTTGAGCCCATTGAAATAGTCTTCGACACAGACACAATGCTCTTCCATGCAATTGCACAGGTTGAACAATAAGCAGTATTATAAAGTGCACTTTTATATAATTTAGAAAGTGCATTTCTTTATTTAAACGCAAAAGTCTATATAATCACCCAATTAAGTAGAAGAAAAGCCGCCTCATCATAAGGAACCTTAATGGAAAGCTCCCTTCAAAATCCTTTAATGCATGGTCAAGATATAGTCCCGATAAGGTTCAGTACTCATTTCAACATTTGACCTTATTGTGACCTTGACCTTAAAAGTACAGACCTGGGTTTTGTGCGCGACAGGCCGCCACATGAAGGGTAACCTTCATGGAAAGTTTTTTTTTTCAAAATCCTTAAATACAAGGCCAAGATATAGCCCCGATAAGGTTCAGTACTCATTTAAATATTTAACCTTATTGTGACCTTGACCTTTCAGGTAAATACCTGGGTCTTGTGCGCGACAAGCCGCCTCTTCATGGGGAACCTTCATGGAAAGGTTTCTGAATTCCCATAATGCATGGTCAAGATACAGCACGGACAAGATTCAGTCCGGATGGACAGACACACGCACACACATACACGGAACCGACGTTGTGACAACTATGTCTCGCTTATTGCAAGCGGGCTCGACAAAAAAGAGGAAAATGTTGATTAACTGATAGAAAATTGGACAGACAGGGTGATTACTATAGGGCACCTGCATTTCTTTGCAGGCCCTTACTAGCATATAGTCTTAAGCAAAACTTCAACCAGAACTTATGAGTTGAAAAGAAAACAAAACGATACTTGAAATAAATACAAAAAAGAGTTATCTAATATAAAATATTTAAGCTGGTGTGCCAATTGGCAAGGCTTTAAAAAAGATATGGATTTGACACAGTTTCACACAGAATCTTAACCAGATGTTTTAATTGAAACTTAGGGCATCGTAACTTTATTCAAATGTAAGATAAAGCTATATGATATTAAATATAGAATATTGCAGTAAATGCTGATTTTCATTTTAAAATCTAATTACTACAGGACATGAATTATTAAATATGGCCGACTGTAAATCTATCATCATTTGGTTTGATCTTTAGCACCAGATATAAATTCAGTGTTATTGTTTTAAGGCTAACTTGAACACATGTTTAGCCTCAGCTTCCCCTGACTGGCAAACTTCATCAGACTGGCAACAACACCAGCGTGCTCTGGTAACAATTCTATCGGGAGGATTTTATCACAACTTGACATACACCAGACTCAGTCTCTTTCCTGAAATATTTATGAAACATGATATTCACTCTGTTTGAAAGCTTACAAAATGGTGAAATGAAACATCAGCATGTATATTACAATTGTAGATGATATCACACAAAACATGAAAAAGCAAATTCGTCAAATTGATATCCCCCGTCGAACAGGTTTGTTGATTGATGGGAGGTGAGAAAATTTAGGGAAAGGTGTATGTGAACTGTACATTGCTGCATTACCCATCGTTTTCTGTTCTTTGAGAAATTACTTAATTCTTCTGAAACTGTTTTAAATTATGTATCTCATTAATTTGCAACTAACAGTAGACCATGGTTCAACTATAAAAAACAAAGGACAATAACTCTAAAATTAGGAAGTGGATGGTTATGGTTCTTGTGCATTACACTTTTATTCAATAAGGTCTATCTACCTATTAAGTTTGATGCTGATATCTATGTAGCCACTAAGATATGTTCCACACAGAAGTTAAGTATGAAAAACAACAAAGGGCAATAACTCTGTATTTAAGAAGTGGAGGGTTATGGTTCTTGTGCAGTACACTTCCACTAATTAAGATCCATCTACCTATAACGTTTTATGCTGATATCTTTTGTAGTAACTAAGATATGTTCCACACAAAATTTAAATATGAAAAAAACAAAGGGCATTAACTTTAAAATAAGGAAGTGTAGGGTTACGGTTCTGTGCAGTAGATTCACTCAATAAGGTCTATTTACCTATAAAGTTTCATGCTGATATCTTTTGTAGTCACTAAGATATGTTCCACACAAAATTTTAGTATGAAAAAGTAAACAAAGAGAAAAAACTAAACAATAAGGAAGTGGAAGGTTATGGTTCTTAAGCAATACTCTTCCACTAATTAAGGTCTATCTACCTATCAAGTTTCGTGCATATACTTTTTTAGTCACTAAGATATGTTCCACAAAAAATTTACAAAATTTCAGTATGAAAAACAACAAAGGGCAATAACTCTAAAATAAGGAACTGGATGGTTAAAGTTATTGTGCAGTTCAGTTTCACTCAATAAGGTCTATTTACTTGTAAAGTTTCATGCTGATATCTTTTGTAGTCACTAAGATATGTTCCACACAAAATTTAAGTATGAAACACAACAAAGGGCAATAACTCTAAAATTAGGAAATACGAACGTGTATTCGGACGTATGGTTCGGACATTTTATTCTTGGAAAAAATCGGGCTTAATTCATTATTATTTTAATACTAATCCTTTATGTTAACTCATGGGTCTGTAATAGGGATTTATTACTCTTATTGTAAAATTTCCAGAGTTTTGATGGATTTTATTGGTAAAAGCTTTCTTCTCCACAATGACATGTAACGTGTAACCAACACTGAAAGCCTTTGACTGAAATTGACTCTATCTGAATCCACTGAGAAGTTGCAGCACTTTGAAATTAATTTTAAAGGGAAAAAAACTACGCAAAAAAGTGATTTTGGTAATTTTGAGATATCCCCTCGTTGCAATGGTAATAGGAAATTAAAGACTGAGCATGTTGTTACAAAGGCAATGGTCCAGGCAACATTTGTGCCAAGTTTGATTAGTTTTGAAGAAGTTTTATGGTTTAAAGCAATTTGAACTTGTAACGGGAGACTTTTCAATGAAAACAACCATTTTGCATAAAATGCTCATGCAGTAATGGGTTAAAATTTTAGTTTGTACGTTAATTATGTATGATGTAGGATAAGAGAGTCTGCAAATATTCAGAAGAAGAATATAACTCAACACCAATACTCTCAATATTTCTAATATCTATCTTCGAAATCATTTTTGCCCTGTTTATACTCATCAATCTTAATCTTACAAACTTCAATATTTCACATTTTACAAACGTATATGATTTGTGCTTTTGGTTGATTTATCCTAATGATTCTGAACTTACTTAATATATCTTAAGCTAACTAAAAAATAAAACTTTTCCTCTTCTCACCTAAAATCTTTTTTTCCTTTTAATTAATATCTTACTTCATCTTTTTGCAATGATACATATTAAATTTTCCTTCTCTTTTATTTTGGAATTTCTTTTTTTTTTCTTGATAATCTGGGTTCATGATAACATTTTAATATATGTCATTATGTTATCTTGATACTTTGATAGTAAATTATAGTTTTTGTTAGCTCGTCTTTACCCTGTCATTTAACCATTTAAATTTTCCATGTATGTTATTTTTTTCAATATCTAGCACATAAACCGACGAAGTAGGTTGTCACATTTTATGTTTAGTTATCCTTCACTTTTTAAACTTATCCGTTGTTGTGTATAAATACTGTTAGATGATTTCTATGCTCATTTTCTTCACATAGCATACGATCAATGTTATTTTCGCAATTATTCGTCATACATTATTATAAATATATAATTCACAGCAGTACTTCGTCTTCCTACACTTTCATCAACTATTTCAGGAGTTCATTGACTTGAACTGTACAAAGAATCCGTTCTTTTTGCCTGATCTATCTACTTAGTTCTCATTTTTATACCTTTCCATTCTTCTCTTTGTCTATATGTTATATAATTCTTGATTCTTCTCTACCTCTTTACTCATATATCACTCATTCTATTCGATCACCGTTTAAATATAGTTTGTTATTTATCCTAACGAACTAGTGATAATAAAAACAAACACTTAGCTTACTATGTATTTACCCTTTGTTCAAACTTATATCTTCACAATGTTCACACACTATTGTTGTTCCATCTTCACATCACTATATTATAACTCCCATCTGTGTGTGAACATGACTCAGTTTCAGGCTTGGATAGAGTCATCAAGGGAAGGGGAAAATACGCTTTTCTCCTAGAATCATCCAGTAATAATTACTACAATCAACGCAAGCCTTGCCAAACAATGAAAATAGGAACGAATTAAGATAAAAAGGGATATTGTATCTCAACTAGGAAAAACTTTCCCCTGGGGTAAGTAACTGTATATTTCATTTACGCTGTGTCGTAACGCAAGCACGATGGCAAGATTTCTAATTTAAAATTAAACCCATTTTACATACAGTAATGGAACTAGATATTTCACAACGCTGTTAATACCGTCTTAAATGTATACATGGTATATGAAAGATGCATCGTCATTTAACTATAGGCTTAAAGATTTTAAGAGTTTTTTTTATAATGAGTGGCATATGAAGAAATTCATATTTAGCTTAAGTATGAATGATAGGATAACATGTATTAAAGTATTGAGAAATAGGTTCGACCGTTTGAGACGGGTTTTTTCTGTAATTGAGTCGGGGTTAATTATCAAAATTATGCGAATATTCAGTTCTCTGCGACAGTCAACCAAACAAAAATTACTTAATAATTATGCTAAAAACAATATGAAAACTATCTTTAGTTAAAATTGTAAGGAAAGATCATGATCTCTTTCGTTTTATTAATATAATCTCTTTTTGTAACAAGCAAAACAAAATTTTTAAGAGTATTCATTTTTTCATGGAAAACGATTTTTTTCCATTTTGACAATATATGTTCATGTGATTACAGTTGACAATTGAATATAACTCTGTAAGAAATTAGAGAAAGAGGCGATCTGCTGAAGTTTGACCAGAAATGGTGGTACCAGAAGGGACAATGTGCTATTAGCAGTGGTGGGGTAAATGTAAATTATTATTCAAATTGTCACTTGTGATAGTAAAGTTATTAGTCATATTTGATGTTTTTTATCAAACTCTCGATTGAGAATGTGTTTTTTCTCTGTTAAGAATGATTGTTTAGGGAATTGGAAAAAAACGGCTAAAAGTTGCTAAAAGTGCTATTTTTGCATATTTTGACCTCTTTATTGTAATTTACGTGGGTTGTAAGTGCCATTGATAATGTGTAAATTGCATTTTTTTTGTAACTTTACAATATTATACTTTAAATATATTTTCAAATTTTCATGAAAATCAGCATGAATCTGGAAATGTGCTGTCTTAAAATGGCGTTTGTGATTATAAAGTTAAAAGTCATATTTGATGCTTTTCATCAAACTCTCGATTGAGAATGTGTTTTCTTTTCTGTAAAGAATGATTGTAAAGAGCATTGGTAAAAACTGCTCAAATTTATTACAGTCAAAATTATATTTTTTGGATGCCAAACTAAACTGAAAATTGCAATTATAATAAATTGAATTTATTTGACTTAAATAAGTGCTTTCATAAAATCGTGACTTTAAAAGATTTTGAGGAATGATCCATAAGAACGTAGAGCCATGCTGTTGTTTTAACACAAGTAGTTTGAATCAGATAAACCATATATTTATTAAACTAAATCGGAACATGCAACTATTAAGATAAATAGATAAAATAATATAAAAGTAAAAACTGAGAAAAATTGCACCGAGCGATTCCATAGCCATATAAACATTCTTTAATAATTATTATCCAACTTATATTATTATCTTATTTTATGAATACTATAGAAATCTAGTTGTTTTGTCTTTGGCAATGACGAAGAACGGAAAGTGAATCAATTCAAGCATTTGCTATAGTATCGCATTTGCGGAGAATTGTACAATACTAGTGTGACATTCAATTTTTTTTAACTTATGAATATATATGTATACATATTTTAGAGACTGTAAATTGCTTTGTATGAAAAAAGTTCTTTTACAGTAATTTATTTGTAAATGACATACTTTTTACCTATGACTTATACCTTTAAAATGTTTACTATCACGTTTATGAACTCGCTATAAAGTTGAGTTATTATAATAGCTCAGTCGTTGCTGTCGTCGTGATACTATAGTCAATCTTGCAAACACTTATTAAGATATAAACTCGAAATCTTTATATTTCTTAGAACATTTGCAACTGTTAGATAAAGGAACTTTTTCTGTAAATTATATGTTTCTGGAGTAATTCCCCTTTCTAACTCATAATTTCAGTCAAAGAAAGAGATGACTGCATATCTTGACAAAGCACAATTGTAAAATAAGGTACATAATTTTTTAAGTGATAATTTGATTTTTTTTTTAAATGACAATATCGTGAGTTTTCAAATTATTGATGAACAATCACAAAGCTCAAAACGTCAAAGGTAGATGTATCTCCTTCTGTACACAAGAACTACACTTATAATTGACTTTATGACACAAAACATATTAAAATGATGTAATTCATTGTTTTTTATCTTTTATAAATTATTCATCTACGTTATTTTACACAGAGGATTAAACGTGAATTCAACGATGTCTTAATGATATTCTTATAACTAATGGTTCTGTGATATAACAAGCTGATTTGCGTAAAGTAATCGTATTATCACTATTTAACACATGTTTGGTCTCAAGTAGTAAAGTCTTGTATTTTTTCTCATGGTTTTGAAACAATTGCAATATAAACTAAATTAAACTCACCTTCAATATCATTTAAACTACAGTATATATTGAAAGTTCATTTCATTGTAAAACTTTTATGTTTTCCTTTACATTATGTTATCTCCGTGGAAAACTGTAGTTCGATAAGTCTTAAATAAAAAATATGTGGTTGTGTTTTTTACTTGGTTCAATTTCCCTCTTTTACGTAAGTAAAATATCTGTGTTCAACATTCCTTAGTGCTGCATGGTAGAAGCTTGCGACTTTTTGATACTTGGTTGCAATGCGTTATGTCAAGTTTAAGCGAAAATTTCATTCGAAATTTATCAAATATGCTGTTCACATTAAATTAATTTTGGCTCTGTCGTTTAGCTCATTTTATCAAAATGATATTAATATTTAATATTGTGTATAATTACAATGAATAATAATAAATTATTATCGTATTTCTCATTTCGTTTAATGATCTAACATGCTTACTCTAATGTTTCTAAGCAGACTAAGACTCTTATAACACAACTGACTTATAGCGAAAGGAAAATTTTAAAGAACTTCAGTATTTCAATGTACATACGAAGTTTATGATACAGCATCAAGATATTTCACATCTGTTGCTTTACGTTAAACAATAAAGCTTCCTATCCTGGCTATAACAGAATGGTTTATAAATATTAAAAAAAAACTGGTTGAAAAAGATTCTTCTCAATTCAAAACATATGTTTAAACACTATCCAGAAAATATTTATCAAGTAACTCTCAAAGCTACAAGATGCATACACATGTACATGTATATAGCACAATCGTAGAGCATTATGACTAAAAGAATTGCCATATTCCAATATTATTCTTAAAGGTTCTTTGTGACCTGTCCAGCTTAAACTTTGCCTGTCATCAACAGAATGGTCAAGAGTCTTGTTCAAAAATGTCGAGATCGGGCAGTAAAATTTCAGGTTTATTGATTCTGAAAAACTGTTGGATCTAGGTTTATTTTAAAGTGACAGCATCAGCTATCTCGTTTTTAAATGAAAATATTCTAGTTTTTCATGTTGTTATACAGTTTATCATGTGAAGCTTATCAATATTCTCTGTAGAGTTGAAAGCTTCCGGATTTTATCTTTATTGAGAAGCTTATTTCATTACTGAAGTATCAAAGTTCATTTAAAGCAATTTAAAAAAAGTCATTTACTTTCTGGTTAATATGCAACAAAACATTGCATTACATTAGGGATAGCTCTGGTCACTTGTTTTTCATGTAAAAAATTGGACATGTACACATTAATTTATGTTAATTTTTGTTTACAATATACTAATAAATTTGCAAGAATATTTAAAAAATGGACTAACATCATTCTTTTATCAACAAATATAATGACAATGACGCAAACCTATCACCTGCATATTATCTCTTACAGATTTGATATCCTCTGTTACATACATATAAGAGATTAAGTATAGTAAACGATAATGTCATTCAAATATACCTGAAGTTCCATTCTCAGTTCCCGCCTTAAAAAAGACAGTGGGAAGCTATATTAGGTTATTACAAATTATTTGCAATGAACAATATCATATATTTTCTTATCCTCAAACATTACAAAGTTATAGTGATATTGATGAAATACAAAAAGTCCCTAAAGATTTTATTTATGGCTAGATGTACGTAATTTAAGTTTTGTTGGGGTTTACAATTGATTTTTATAGTTGCTTTGGAATATCTGCTTGTAGCAGATGCACTTATTCAGTCTGCACCATAGGGTATTAAAGTAAAGAAAATAATATTGTCGTATGTGAAACATTTATAAGTATATAACAATTTGGCGAGAGTATATTCAACAATGAACGGACTGCTATTTATTTTGGCTTTATCCGGATTTTCGGAGGTTGCTGATGCTATCGGAAGAACGGAAGAAGGTAAAAAGCATTTCCGAGGAGTTTCTTTTTTAAATTTATATTATATTTATATTTTTCGGCTTTTTGTTCCAGTTACTTATTTTGTGAAAGAAAACAAACGTAAATTATAATATAAATCGTTGAGTATTTACATTTTATATAATTAAAATAAATAATTCTACCTATTGTTATTACCTAATAATGTTTATAACTTTTAATATATAATATCTTTTTAATGTTATGACTCAATTATTACGATCGGGTTTGGGCTATTTTAGTTGTTTTAAGGTTTTAATTTCATATTTATTTATCTATTCATTTTTATCTTTAAATTATTATTATTATTATTTCACAGTATGATTTGAAATTTAACAAGACTTCAAAGTTACATTTTGAAATATTTAGAAACCACTGAAATGTTTATGTCATTCGTCGTTATATTCACTTTTGAAATCAGTTTTTCATTGATTTTCACCAAAAAGTCATTTACACTACAGGTGCATTATAATAATGATAATCATTCGATTTGAGTTAAATTGTGTCCGAAATACAGAAAAAAATAATAAATAATAAATATCTTAAAGCGTGCGTTTACATGTCGACGTTATTCTATTATTATCATTATAATTATTATTATCGTGCTTACTATTATTATCTATGTATTTGTTATAATTAAGATAATTTTGAGGAAATGATACTTAGTTTTCCAATCATTATCATTTTGTTTATTTTCTTTTAAGGGTTTTGTTTACAATCTCAACATTCCTGCAACGATATATCGTGCATTCCACAAAGCCACGTCTGTAACGGAGATGAAGAATGCGTCGATGGATCAGACGAAGTAGGATGTGCAGGTAACTATAATTATTAAACAATAAACCTGCTCAGCTTAAGTTATGGATTTGGACAGAAATACATTTGGAACATTCCATTCCAAAGTTAATGGGGATTCTGAAGTTTAAATTCTATATTGATGGCAAAGGGTATGAGATGTCAGGTTGAGTATGTAAGGAAATTAACAATAAATTATGACAAAATTTGATGATGAATTGTACAACAAAAGAGTACGTGGGTTTATATCACATAATGCCTCATAAACGAATAATTATGTTTTCCTTTAGAAAGGGTAAAATTTAGTTTTTAAAACATTTAAAAGAATATTTTAGAGCAAGCTTAATGTTTAAAGCCTCAGCAAAGTAGCGCTGAATGAGAAATCATTGTCATAAAAGTAGTAAATTGTAAATAAAAAAGTATTTTGACTTCCATACAAACAGTGACTATAACTGTTTTATTGCCAACGTTAATAACAGATGCAAATGGTTGTCCAGGTTATTGGTCAAACAGCAGCTTTTCACGAACTATAAAAGGAATACAAAAATAGAATGCTTGTCCAATATAAAAACAAGAGGGTCATGATGGCCCTGAGTCGCTAACCAGAAACAATTGCTTTTCAGAGTTGGAAATTATCCTTTGTCAATATTATCTGATATCTAATTTGAGCATAGAATATGTTTATACAATAATTTGAAGAAATGCCATGACCTTGGGCATTTAAGCTTTAGCTTAAACGGCGCCAGTCAAGTTAATATGAGCAAATTTGATAAAAGACTACCCAATAATGCTAAAAGTTTGGTGATCATCTATCAATTATTTCAGTAGGAAATGTTCGAAGATTTTCATATTTTTGGCTTTAGTGGCCCCTAAAAGGGGACAATCAAATTATTATAAGCAAACTTGATAAAAGCGTACCTAAAAATGCTACAGACGAAGTTTGGTAATCATCCATCAATTAGTTCTGTAGAAATAGACGTTGAAAGGTATTTCTAATTTTAGCTTTAGAGGCCACTAAAAGGAACCAATCAAATTAATATGATCAAAATTGATAAAAGACTACCCAAGAATGCTACAGACAAAGTATGGTGATCCACCATATGTTAGTTCTGTAGAAATAGATATCTAAAGGTATTTTTATGTTTGCTTTAGCTGGCCCTAGAAGTGGCCAATCACATTTAAATGAGCAAAGTTGATATCAGACTACCCAAGAATGCTACAGACAAAGTTTGATTATCGTCCATCAACTATTTCTGTAGAAGAAGACATTTAAAGGTTTTTTCTATTTTTAGCTTTACCGGCCCCTAAAAGGGGACAATCAAACTAATATGAGCAAACTTTATGACAGACTACCCAAGAATGGTACAGACAAAGTTTGGTGATCAACCAACCATTAGTTCTAAAGAAGAAGATGTCTATAGGTGTTTCTATTGTAGCCCTATAAGCCCCTTTAAGGGACCAATCAAATCAATATGAGCAAATTCGATAAAAGACTACCCAAGAATGCTACAGACAAAGTTTGGTGATCATCCAGCAATTAGTTCTCTAGATATACTTGTTTAAAAGTATTTCTATTCTCTGCTTTAGCGGCCCCTAAAAGGGGCCAATCAAATTAATATGAGCAAACTTGATAAGAGACTACCAAAGAATGCTGCAAACAAAGTTTGGTGATCATCCATTAATAAGAAGATGTCTATAGGTATTTCTATTTTTTACCCTGGAGACCCCTAAAAGGAGCCAATCAAATTAATATGAGCAAATTTGATCATAGACTACATACGAATGCTAATGACAAAGTTTGGTAATCATCCATCTATTTATTTTCTAGATATAGATGTTTAAATGTATTTCTGTTTTAGGCTTTAGCGGCCCCTAAAAGGTTCCAATCAAATTAATATGAGCAAATTTGATAAAAGACTACCCAATAAGGCTAAAGACAAAGTTTGGCGATTATCCATCAATTAGTTCTGTAGAAGAATCGATTAAAGATTTTTCTAATTTTAGCTATGTTGACCCCTAAAAGGGGCCAATTGAAATGACATGAGCAAATTTAAGTGTGACTGTCACAAGGATGATACAGACCAAATTTTAAAAAAATCTGCCCAGTGGTTTCAGAGGAGAAGACGATTGTTGACGCATGACGACGGACGCCGGAGTATACCCCTTTGATACTTATAGCTCACCCTGAGCTTTCGGCTCTGGTGAGTTATAAAAACATTTCTGAGGCCTTGAACGATCAATCACGGCTTGAACTAATGACGAATCTGTGTCAAAGTGTTGTGTAAATAATGCAGTTATGTTTTATGTGCCCATTATGCCCACCAAAAATGCTTCCCTTTCTATTTCTTAATAACTTATTTATCTTTGTAGTCCGGATATGTAACTATCAAAATATTACTTATTGGCTAATTATCTTAGTTATTTTTGCTTTTGTTGCTCTTTGACAATTAGTAGGATAATAGTGATTAATTACTTTGTATGGAGGTCAAAATACTTACTTGCATTTACTACTTTTATTACAAATAATTTCGCATCAAGCCGACTTTATTCAGGCGATAAGCATAAATTTACTTCAAAACCAATATCTTAATTTTTAACTTTCAAAAAAACTAAGGAAATATTAATCCGTTGATGGAGCATAATGTGGCTTTTAACTACAAATGTAGGTTGTACAACAAGATATGGCAATTTTAATAAATGAAGAAATACCTTGTCGTTGCCGCAGAAAACTACTATTTGTATAATGTAATCATGCTATTCTTGTGACCAGGTGAATATTTCGTGATAAAATAGAATTTAATATCAAAGATCAGTAATTATATTTAATAAGTGGTAAAAAAATAACGTTTCTTTATTTTTTCTTTTGTAATTTTAGAAGCTGCGGATTTCTCTCATAAGCTCAATTTTCATTTACGCCCTTGATCACCACCTGCATCCGGACCCCCGTTTTATCAACCAGCATTTATATGACACTTACATCCTGTTGTTACTTTATGTTTCAGATGCGCCTACTTGTTCTGGCGGGTTGATTCCTTGTCCAAAAACAACTGGAGTAACATCATGTGTAGAAACTCAAGAACAATGCTCACAGATAAGCAGCTTTTTATTTGCTTCATTCCTTTACTAAGACATAAATACACGGCATAGTAGGTTCGGAAGGTGATAATCGGCCCGTAAAATAAAAAAAAATGGCCCTAAGGGCTTCAGCCCGAGGGCATTATTTATTTCAGGGCCGATTATCACCTTCTGGTACAACTTTGCCGTGTATTATTGTCTTTAATACACTTTATAGATCTTATATTAGCATTTTTTCTAAAAAAACACTTTGATATTTCTTTCGTTGAAATTTCCGTCTCTGTATTTGTACTGCGTATTAACTTCTACAGAGTTGTTTACTTTTTGTGTGTTCAAAATACACTAGAATCTAGTAGAAATTTTTAATATAATTTCTGTCGGAATGAATTTTTCATATTATTTCTTTAAATTGCAACAATTCATAATAAAATCAAGCGCTTTGTTTAACTTTCACAGTTTATTGTTTAATGACGTTAAATATGACGTCATTGTTTCAGTTTGTGCGCGTGCACATGTTCAGCGGGCTGATACTCGGGGTAACATAGTCTTAATAGGTCACGTGACACTCATAATCAGTTTAAATCATAGGGAATATTGTTACTATTTAGAGTAACAAGTGTATTAATCGCTTTTATTTCATTTGGCAATACATATTGCACACATTATCAAACTCATGCGTTTCTTCTAGAATAAAATAGCAATTAAATTGATACATAATTTCAGCAAGAATTCCTAGGGTATCATTGAAAAAATAGTTTGTTAAATTACTAGGCTCTCTAATTTAGGAAAATAGTGTCACATTTTTGAAAATGAATGGAATAGGGAAACACTTGCATTCACATTTCATAATTTCTGACTATTAACAATCAGTTTGGTTGTGAGGAATGTTAGATGAATGTTATTATGTTTCTGAACAATGGTTAATGGCAAAGCATTTTTATAAGGATGAAATTGTAGATTTTTAAAGGTTCATCATTTCTGAAAAAAGTGACCTTAACTCGTTTACCGTAAGGTAAATTTTCTATAAATGATACATATAGGTGTCCTTTAAGACATATAGCTGGCACATGTTGACAACTTAGTGGTTCCTTATAGTACAACTTAGGATGGTCATACCTTAATAGACAATATTCTTCAATTCCATTATTATACAATGTAAATGTAAATACAGTGCGAGAAACAATAGCAAGAGTCACTGTGGAAGACTAAATGTATGTACATAATTACCTATTTGTATTGTAACAAGTCTTTAATATCAGGAAATATCTTATGTTTGCTACTTAGAAATGCGTTCTAAGTAGCAAACATTCATTTTATGATTAAATTATTGCTAGACTAATTATATGCAGATTTGGTGTTAATTTCCAAAATCTTGTTTATAACCGACAGGTTGCGGTGCTCTGCCGAATATTGATAATGGCGAAGCGAGTTTCCTTGGATTCGGGAATAAAAAATCATCCATCGGCGCG
The DNA here is from genome assembly GCF_026571515.1 of Ruditapes philippinarum. Lineage (NCBI taxonomy): Eukaryota > Metazoa > Mollusca > Bivalvia > Venerida > Veneridae > Ruditapes > Ruditapes philippinarum. The sequence continues at coordinate 24,459 of NW_026852232.1, read as the reverse complement.
TGGGCAGATATAATCTGTAATGAAGGATATAAAAGTTGTACAAATAAGATCAGGTGTCTAGAAAGTGGGGTTTGGACAACTACTGTGTGCGAACCAGAACAACCAGGTAAGCAGGGCGATGTTTTTGGAATATATTTGTCTTATAAATTTCTCAATGTGTCGACATAAATACACATTCAATATATACTGGCTCTGAATATATATCGATTGTTTTTTGTTTTGCATATGTAACATTTGTTTGTTTCAAACTTCAGACATTTCAAGATGAACAAATTGAAGCGAGAAAACTAGTTTCTTAAAACTCTGTATATTCCCTTTAACCTGACTTACAGTTAGCCCGAGTGCATTACATAAATTAGGGAGTCCAGACATAAATGGAACCTCCATCAATATGACACGTCAGTGCAATTCAACGAAAAGCAGCTCAGGTCCCATTTCTTTTTAAGAAAAATGAGTGTACCCTAAGTATTGGATTGATAAAATGTTAGCAGTTTATATTTTAATTAAAAAAAGAATATTTCTAAGAGACTTATCATGTATAGATTTACATTTGACTTGCAGCACTGTATGGTCAATATTTCGGCAAAAATTAAACACAACATAGCGATTTCAAAAAGCTACTAATTGATCAATTACCTGAACCATTTTGTGATTCTGGTACCTTTGGCAATTACAACAATAATAGTGATTAAGTATTTAGTCACACTCCTACTTTGTTTACCCATTAATACTCTTGTGACAAATATTTTTACATTCAGCACTCCTTTATTCAGATAATAAACAACTAAATTGCTCTTAAATAATTTATTTAAATTAATAAAACTCATATTTGCCCTTCCTGTAAAGGAAAAATATATTCGTTTCTGTAAAAAAATGTGTCTTTAACCCTTTACCTCATATAGACGTATTTTGACGGCTTTTTGCCCTCCCCCCCCCTTTGAGACGCCAAGCAGTGAAAATATGCCCAATTTAGGCCCCAAACACTGTTTGTTGTTTGTAAAATGTTGGTGAAAAAAGTGAATACTTTTCGGCTCCACCCCTTTAAAAAAAGATACATCACGGGGTTGGCAGAACAGGGATGTGCCCAATCTCTTTCGGGGGTATGAAGGGGGTGACAAGCCCCCTAATTGCCAAGAGAATTTTGGACATAAGACTGGCTAAAAATGGCCTCAGATCGATTGTTAGGTAACGTGTAACCAACGCTGAAAATACTTTTAATCTATGTAAATCTGAGAAGCTTTTTGATCTATCTAAATCCATAAAGAACTTGCAGCACATTGAAATCAGTTTTGATGGGAAAAAAATGCAAAAAAGTGATTTTGGCAAATTTGAGACGCCCTCCCCCGTTGCCATGGTAACATGACATTTAAAATTGAGCATGTTGTTACAGAGGGTATGGTCCAGTCAATATTTGTGCCAAGTTTCATCAGTATTGAAGCATTTTTCATAGTTTTATAGCAGTTTGAACTTGTAAAAGGAGGTTTTTCAATAAAAACGGTCAATTTTCACAATATGCTCCTGAAGTAAATGGTTAATGTTTCCTAATTTATTTCCTTAAGTTAAGGTGTAGATGCTGATAATCATTTTGAAACATATCCGTGAAATATAAAGTAAATTTCACATGTTAAGAGTGAATCTTGGAATGCATATTGGCAAAATAATTCATTCACAATTCTTAAACTGTCCTGAGAACAATGTAAAAAAAATCACTTTGGGCCCATTGTGCAAGTTTAAAGAGGAGCAAGATTTGTAATTTAAACTTCATATCGGAAAAGCGCCAAACTCTACACATTTCTTAAATATATCCTAATTAAGTAAAAATGCTTATCAACTTGATTATCGCCTCCGTGGTCGAGGAGTTAGAGTCGATGACTTCTAATTCAGTAACCTCTCTGGCGTGGGTTCGATCCCCGGGAGATGCTTTGGTAGCACGGAGGAAGGTAGTCTATTACTGGTGTAACTCTCCAGGAACGATGGTTAGGTAATTACCCGCCTATATGACTGAAATACTGTTGGGAAAAGGCGTACAATGAAACAAACAAACAATCAACTTGAATACATGTTTAGTATCCATAATGTCTGTTTGAAGGTAAACTATTCAATGAAAAATATCTTAAGGGAACACAAATTAAATGCAATACTCGGGATCAATTTATCTTTATTTGATCTTTTCACTATTTTTTCTCTATTGTCTTTCTGTCCTTATTTCCCTAAACATTAAATAATGATTAGTTGTTTCTATATGCTTACTTGTACCAGTCTTTTGTTGTTCACTAATTTAAATGATGTTTAAGTCGTTGCTTATAATTTCCTTGAAAAAGTATTTTCGTAATTGATAGAGTACAACATTAACTTACAAAAAGTAGTATAATTAAGTTCATGCGAATTGCACAGTTCTTGTAATAATCCTTTTTCATTGTAAAAAAAAACAAAACAAAAATTACTATTTGCCATCGTTTGTTAATCCTTTACCTCATCTATACGCGAAACAACGCACTTTCGACCCCCCCCCCTTTTTTTAGGCCTGAAATAGTGAAAAAATGTCCTAGTTGGGCCCCAAACACATGTTTTCGTTTAGGAAATCTTGCTAAAAGTGAGCACTTTTTCGGCGCCGCCCCCATCGAAAAGATACAACAGGGGGTTGCCAGAAGGGGGATGTGCCCCTTCTGTTTGGGGGTTTGAGGTGGGCGGAGTCCCGCTCATCGCAAAGAAAATTTTGGACTTATGAGAGGCTACAAATGACCCCAGGTCGATCATAAGGTAACGTGTTACCAACACTGAAAAGCCTATCTCAATCCCTTGAGAAGTTGCAGCACTTTGAAATAAATTTTGATAGAAAAAAACGAGGCAAAATGGTGATTTTTGGCAATTTTGAGATGTCCCCTCGTTGCCATGGTAACAGGAAATTTAAGACTGAGCATGACGTTCAAAGGCAATGGTCCAATCAACATTTGTGCCAAGTTTGATTAGTATTGAAGCATTTTTCATAGTTGAGGGAAAGGGTTAAAATATATCAAACGTAATAATATTCATTTTACAACTTCAAAAACACGTTTATTAATATGATGAAATCTTTCTCTTCCATTTCCCTTTGAAGGCATACAATGTAAGGCAAACAACACTTGTGGACTATCTGCCGGATCGTGTAGTACTCCTGGTCAAAGTAAGTCAGCAATGATTAAAATTTCTTTCAAATTTTACGTTCCCTTCTTTTACTTTTTTTGAATATATTCTAATGTACTAAACTTAGTGAGTTTTATTTTAAATAGCATAACAATGATATATTGATAAACTGTAAGTAAACAATTAGCAAATAATCTTCATGGTTTGCCATTTTCACTGCCATATGTATATATTTGCAATGTATGTTTTAAACGTGTCTACTGGTTTAAAATTAAGCTTGTTTTGAAATGATATGATTTTCTTTGTAGAATGTTACATTGACGATGTCGAAGTGATTTTACCGAACACTGGCTCATACGAATTTGAACACTTTGAACAACCTATTGCTTCAGAAGAAATTTGCAGAGGAATGTGTTTGAGTGTCACAACGTATCGTTGTGTTGCCTACAGCTATAATCCACCTTCAGAACAATGTTTTACATTCACCAAAACTCCAGCTGAAGGATTAAATACCGTATATCATAATTATAGTGTGCTGAGAATACTGACATGTCCAGCTTGTTGAACAATTTAAAAAGATCAAGCCTGATTAATGCCTTTTGTCAAACTATTAGGACTAAAGTATATAGAATGGTATGTCTGGTACCCATTAACTTTCTTTTTTAACTTTTTGAAGGTTAATTTTCTACATAAAATTACAAACAAACAAAATTAAATAAATGTATCTGTAAAAAAATCTTGTTTTATACTTATTTGTATCATAGTAAGGGGACTTTCTGTTGAAAATGTGACAGAGTTAAATCGTATACATTCATACATGCACAGTGCGTTAACTGGAGTGCAGGTATTATTTACCCGCACTCCAGAGCATGCCCATTGATTGGTTCATTTTGTCCGGGGTTTACATATTGTGACGACAGAGACAGGGATAGCCAAAGAAATATCATATTCAGATGCTTGTTCATTGTTACTTTTTTACCCGGGGTTTCATATTGTGACAACAGGGAACGTGTTTTTATGTTTGACTATGACAATGTGTGTTAATTATTAAACTATTTCAACGTTCTCAGCTTACAGATATTAATTTAAGACTTTACTTGATTGCAATGCCCATAATCTTCCAATGTTAACAATAAATGAAAAAAAATTCTAAGGAACTCCAATGAGGTCCATGTTTTTCTAACATAAATCAGCTGGGACACTTAAAACAGAAAAATATGCAACAAGATAATAAAGAAAGATACCCAAACCGAACAAATATCATAAATAACAAGGGAAATGTCGTTACTATAATTATATTGCTTCAAAGCCACCAACATTTTATTGAAAGGACATCGGAACGTGAGACAATATATTGAACGACAATTCGAATGATGTTGCTTTGTTTGTTTAGATTTTTACGGCACGTCAACACTACCTGGCCATATTGTGCCGAATGCTATAATAGGCTTAAAATGTTATGTTTAACTTTGTAAATGACAATGAAAATGAGCCAATTTGATCCTAGAATACAGGTTTATCTCTTTCAAATGATCAATGGTGTTTTTGATTGAATTGTATTAAAGAGTTCTCTGAGTGAATTTACACAATAAAAGCTATTACGGGCCTGTGAAAGATCATGCCATGCAATGAAAAATGCTTGACAGTAAAATTTTCATAACAAGGTACACAGAATGGGGCATTGCCATTCGTGAGGAGATAAGAGTGGGTAATTTTAGTGTGTCCAATTCGGTATGGAAGAAGAACTGCTAGATCATGGCGGTTTGACAGAGATAGAAATGGTGAGAGATGGGTTTATATCGTGAAGTTTATTAAAAACGGCTTTGTCCTTATTTGTTTACCATTCAGATGATGAGAGTTTATTTATAGCCGGTCTAAAATCACATGCAGGTAACAATAAGTCAGTTTTTTGAAAATGTAATGATTGTTTAGCTAAAGCATCTACTATTTTCATTTCCTGGTATACTTACATGACATTGAATCCAATATAATTTAACAGATTTTATTTTAAGTACATCATGAAATCGTAAAAGAAGTTTCTATATCATGAAATTGTCATAATTTTATTTTTAATGGATATTAAATAAGAAAGCGAGTCAGAAAATATCACAAATTGATCATGGGTATGCTGTACTATGTATGACAATGTTAAATCTATAGCTTTTGATTCAGCAATAAAAATTGATGCATTATCTGGTAACCTTATACTAGATGTAAATTATTTTCAAACACAGCCGCACCTACTTTGCAACCTTTTTTTTAATCGTCCGTATAAATATGTATAAAATCTTCATGATCTTCCTTAATTGCTAGAAACTTCACTTTGAAATTTTCAAGTGAATTTGATGATTTTTTTTAATTTTGAAAGGTGGAATATCCTCATCGTCATTTTGAAGGATACTGTCTGGATTGATTTTTAGTTTATCTAAATCATCTTTTAAACGAAGGCCTAATGGTTTAATTTCCTTTGTTTTTTAACAAATTTTTCAGTAAAACTTAGTTTGAAAATAATATGTTTAGCTGGATTTTTGCAATAAGATGAAATTCTAGTTGCATATTGAAGTGGTAGCTTTTTTCGACGAAGATGAAGCGATGGTTCCCCAGCTTCCGCATATAGACTTTCTACATGTGAGGTGCGAAAAGCACCTAAAGTTAAAAATTTAAGCACAATCATCCGAAATTTATTAAATATGCTAGTTTTTGTCTCTGTCGTTTAGCTTGTTTTATCAAAATAATGTTAATATTGAATAGTTTGAACAATTACTTCTCATTTCGTTTAATGATCGAACATGCTTACTCTAATGTTTCTAAGCAGACTAAGACTCATAAATAAAACTTTACTTACACAACAGACTTATAGCGAAAGGAAAGTTTAAAAAAGCGGTTCGAAAATCTACCATTTGAAAAGGCAGATAAAGATTAAAAATTTAAACATTACTTTAACCGATTGCATGAAATAATTAACATTTAAGTATTCAAGCCTTAAAATAATTCATATGACATAAGGTATGATAAAAAATTAAGAGGTGTAGTATCGAAATGTTTGGCACTGTTTATATTTCCATGAACAAAATACTGAAAGCAAAAGCTGTATATTTAGGTATTATAACAGATTTTATTTTTTCTTAATTACGGGGACTAACAAATTATGCTGATTTTTTATATTGTAAACCTTAAAATACACTATGGATTGTGTTCTGTATTTAATTTGTTTTAGCTACATCATATAGGGAAATATTTCCAAAAACAAAGAATCGTTGAACAAAATATAATCATATTATGCAATATTTGATCTAAAGTTTAATGCGTTTTAAACACATGCAACCATCTTACTAAGTAAGATACGAAAAAAACCTGTCCTGTAGGATCCTGTGTACACTTGCAGCGCCAGACGAATTTAATGGATTATGCCACTGTCCTGTATTGCTAAATAAAAGTCTGTTCCAACTTAGAAATAATATAAAATTTACTTTGAATTCACACTTTAAATCAAAACAAGGTTCACCATGGCTATAAGTATATATTTTTCTGTCTATTGTCTGAAATTATACGATGGCAGTTTAATTCCGTTAAAGTTTAAAAAGTTATTTCCTGGATTAACAGGAAAACGGGAAACCAGCTTCACAGATACTACGGTTAGAAAATATTATAATAGTGTTATACTAATTAGTACAGTGAAATTAGAAAAAGATTAAACTGTGAGAGAATCGGAAGCCTTGAAATACGTGATCCTGTGCAGGGTACCAGATTATTCCTTCATTACACGACATGTACGATGATTAATGATGAAATATATTGTCAAACATATGTGAAATGTAAATCTTTTCGAATCAAAGAAGAACTGGGCTCTATTTTGTTTTAATATGAAATTAGTTGGTGCAAAGAAATGTTGCAAATGTCTGTATTGACCGACAATTTTTTTCACTTTGGCTATATTTGCAATTTGCCTCAAACTAAACTATTGCACGAAATCAAATATACTTTATTTCCTCTGTTAATGTCAGACGCTTTATAAATATTTTATCAAATGTAAGAAAATTGAAAAATTATCGTAAAATGTTTGTAACAGTAAGGTTTGTTAATCTCCTACAGATCTTCAGTTTTTCGATGTACATACGACGTTATGGTATTGAATTAAGATATTTCACATCTGTTGCTTTACGTTAAACAATAAAGCTACCTTTCCTGGCTATAACGGAATGGTTTTTAAATAATTAAAAGAAACTGATTGAAAACGATTCTTCTCAATTCAAAGCATGTGTATGTGTAAACAATATCCAGAAAATATTTGACAAGTAACTCTCAAAACTACACGATGCATACACATGTACATGTATAGAACACAATTGTAGAAACGAATTGGAAAATTCCAATATTATTTTTTAAGGATTTTTTTGCTCTGTCCAGCTAAAACTTTGGTTGTCATCAACAGAATGGTCAAGAGACTTGTTCAAAAATATTCAAATTGGGCCGTTAAAATTTCTGGTTTCCTGAATCTGCTAGGTTCCGCCTGGGCTCCTTGCAACTGGTTCTTGTTGCTTGGTCGTATGGGGTTGATTCATTGAACGCCTACTTTCCATATTGTACTACAGTTTAGCACGTGAACTTTATCAATATTCCCCGTAAAATTGAAAAATTTTCGGATTTTATCTTTATTGAGGAGCTTATTTCACAATGAATTCTAATGACTGAAGTATCAAAGTTATTAAAGCAACTAAAAACGACATTTACTTTCCAGTAGATATGCAACAAAACAGTGCATAACTTCCGGGATAGTTCTGATCACTTGCTTTTCGTGTAAGAAATTGGACGAGTTCACATTTATTTACATTTCTAAAATTTCGTTGATGAATTGTCAAGAAAATATAGAAAATGAAATAAGACCATTCCTTAACCATATAATATTATGACATTGACCCAAACCAATCACCCGCAAATAATCTCTTTGCAGATTTCATATGCTCTATTACATACATATAAGAGATTAAGTATAGTAAACTCAATATTTCTTATAATGCCATTCAAATATCACTGAAGTTCTATTCTCAAATCCAACCTTAAAAAAGACAAAGATAAGTTACATTAGGCTATGACAAATTCTGTACAATGAACGATCTTATATGTTTTTTATTCTCAAACATTAAGTTATTGTGATATTGATGAAATACATAAAGTCCTTTTAGATTTCATTTATGGCTAGATGTACGTAATTAAGTTTTTTGTTGAGCTAAACAATTGATTTCTATAATTGATTTGGAAACATTCTTTGCAGCAGATGTTTTTTAAACTGCGTGCATTTATTATTATTCATTCTGACACATACGGTATTAAAGTGAAGAAAATAACATTGGCGTATGTGAAACATTTATAAGAATATAGCAATTTGACGAAAGTATATTCAACAATGAACGCACTGCTGTTTATTTTGGTTTTATTCGGGTTTTCTAAGATTTCTGATGCAATCGGAAGAACGGAAGAAGGTAAAAAGCATTTTCGAATTTCTATTTTATTTATATTTGTCGGCTTTTTGCTTCAGTTACTTATTTTACGAAGAGAAACAAACGTATTAAATTATAATATAAATCGTTTCTTTAATGAGTCTTTACATTTTATTTCATGAGATAAAGAATTTCTACACATTGTTATTACCTAATAATGTTTAATATAATTATTATGTTTTAAATATTATTACCCATGTATTACGATCGGGTTTGGGCTATTTAGTTGTTTTAAGGTTTTACTTTCGTTTTTATTTATTTACTCATTTTTTATCTTCCTTTAATATAATTATTATTACTATTATTATTATTATTATTTCGCAATATGATTTGAATTTTAACGACTTCAAGTTACAGTTGGAAATCTTTACAAACCACTGAAATGTTTATGTCATTCATCGTTATATTCTTATTTTGAAATCATTTATTCAATGATTAATGTACATTATAATAATGATCATCATTCAATTTTGTCTGTAAAAATAGGGAAAATAGTTATAATGAATATTAAAATTATTTAAAGCGTAATTGTTTTGTGTCGATGTAATTTTATCACTATTATAATAATTATTATCATGTTTTTTTTATACTTTTTCATTATTATTTATTTATTTATTTGTTTATTTGTTTGTAATTATTATTGAAATAATTTTTAGGAAATGATACTTAGTTTTCCAATTATTATCCATATTTTTATTTTCATTTAAGGGTTTTGCTTACAATCTCAACATTCCTGCAACGATATATCGTGCATTCCACAAAGCCACGTCTGTAACGGAGATGAAGAATGCGTCGATGGATCAGACGAAGTAGGATGTGCCGGTAAATATAATTCTTTGTATCATAGTTTGGGGACCTTTCTGTTGAAAATGTGCCAGAGTTAAATCGTATACATACACAGTGCGTTAACTGTAGTTCAGGTATTAGTTACCCGCACTCCAGAGCATACCCGTTGATTGGCTTAGTTTTGCTGGTGGTTACTTATTGTGACCGTAGAGAAAGGGAAACCGATAGAAATATCATATTCCGATAATCGTTCATTGGTTCCTTTTCTCCGGGGTTTCATATTGTGACAACAAGGACCGTGTTTTTAAGATTGACTATGATAACGAAAGAGAAAGAACATCAAAACACTCGCAAATCTAGTAGGCTCGTGTTTCGATGCTATTACGTAACCATAAACCTGCTCAGCTTAAGTAATAGACTTGCACAGCCATATATTTGGACCATTTTATTCTAAAGTTCAAGGGGATTTTTTAATAAAAAATCTAAACTGATGGCAAAGGGTATGAGATGTCAGTTCGAGCATATAAAGAATTTACAATAGAGTATGACAAAATTTAATGATGAATTGTACAAATAGTGAGTTTATTACACATAACGCCTCAGAAACGAATTATTGTTTCTTCCATTAGAAAGGGAAAAAATTAGTTTTAAAACATTTAAGAGAATATTCTAGAGCATTCTTAATGGGTAAAGCCTTATGAAAGTAGCGCTGAATGAGAAATAATTGTCATAAAGGTAGGAAATTGTAAATAAAGAAGCACTCTGACTTCCATACAAAATACTTAATCACAGTGACTATAACTGTATAATTGCCAGTGTTAATAACAGATGCAACTGAAAGTCCACTTAATTGGCCAAATAGCAGCTTTTCGGAAACTGATAAAGGACAACGTCTGAAATAAAGATAAAAACATTTCTGAGGCATAACGGACCTTGAACGATCAATAACGGTTTGAATTAATGACTAATTTGTGACAGAATGAATAAATAAATGTACTTAGTTTTAAATGCCCATTATGACCCCAAGATGTCTTATTGATATTTCTAAAAAAAATACCTTTGAAGTCCGGATATAGCTTCCAAAATATTGCTTATTGGCCAATTATCTGAATTATATTTGCCTTTTGACCATAAGTAGGATTATAGAGATTTAGTACTTTGCATGACTTCAAAATATTTCGTTGATAACATTTATTACTTTTATGACGAATAATTTCGCATCCAGCCTATTTTCTTCAGGCGATAAGCATAAATATGCTTCAAAACTAATATCTTAATTTTAAACTTTCTGAAAAAAAAAAGGAAATATTCATCAACCGTTCATGGGCATAATTTTGCTTTAAACTACAAAATAATGTAGGTTGTACAACAAGATATGTAATCATTTTATACTTGTGACCAGATGAATATTTCATGATAAAAATACTTAAAAACAAATAATCAAAATAGTGAACAGTGATAATATTTAATAAGTGGTATAAGATATAATGATATATTATTGTAACAGTTGTTTTCTTTTGTCATTTTAGAAACTGTGGATTTCTCTCATACGTTTCATTTTCATTTACGCTCTTTGATCACCACCTGCACCCCGACCCCCGTATCACGACGAGCAATTATATGACACATAAATCATGCTGTTACTTTATTTTTCAGATGCACCTACTTGTTCTGGCGAGTTGATTCCTTGTCCAAAAACAACTGGAGTAACATCATGTGTAGAAACTCAAGAACAATGCCTACAGATAAGCAGCTTTTTATTTGCTTCATTCCTTTACTAAGACATTAATACACGGCGAATTGGGCCGTAAGGTGATAATTGGTCCGTAAAATGAATAATTACCCTGAGGGCTTCGAATAATTTCTTTTGGCTGCGCAACGCTATTGGCATTATTTATTTCAGGACCGGGCCGCTTTTCACCTTCTAGTACAACTAAATACACTTGATAGATCTAATAGTAGCATTTTTTTTTAAACAAAACACTTTGATATTTCTTTCGTTGAAATTTCTGTCTCTGTCTTTGTACTGCACATTAAAAAAGTACACTAGAATCTAGTAGCAAGATTTTTTTTTCATTTTTGTCGGAATGAATTTGTCGTATTAAATATTTCATTAAATTGCAATAATTCATAATAAAATCAAGCTCTTTGTGTCTCACTTTAACAGTTAACTGTTTGATGACGTTAAATATGACGACATTGTTTCATTTTGTGTACGTGCACATGTTCAGCTGTCTGATACCCAGGGCCGAAACTCATAATCGGTCACGTGGCACTCATAATCAGTTTACATCATAGGCAATTAATTTTGTTACTATATAAAGGAACATGTGTATTAATCGCTTTAACTTCATTTGTCAATACAATTTGCACACATAATCTAACTCATGCGTTTCTTCTAGAATTAAATAACAATTTAAATGATGTATAATATCAAAAAGAATTCCTAGGGAAATCATTTAAACATACATTCACTTGAGTTAATTTAATCTAAGTTGGAAAATAATCACACAAGTGTTAAAATGGGTGGAATAGGGAAACATTTGAATTCATATTTCATAACTTCAGACTATAAACAATCAGTTTGCTTGTGAGGAATGTTAGCTGAATGTTATTATGTTTCTGAACAATAAATAATGGCAAAGCATTATTAATAAGGATGATATTTTAGACTTTTTAAGGTTCACCATTTCTGAAAAAGGTCCTTCTAACATTAAAAGTGACCTTCAATCGTTTACCGTAAGTTAAAGTTTGTTTAATGATGCATACAGGTGTCATACAAAGAAAATAGCTGGCCCATATTGACAATTTATTAGTTCCTTATAGTACAATTAAGGATGGTCAGACCTTAATAGACAATATTCTTCCAATTCCATTATTATAAATGTAAATACAGTGCGAGAAATTATGACATGAGTCACTGTGGCATACTAAATATATGTACATAATTACCTTTTTGTATTGTAAGTCTCAAATATCAAAAAAATATCTAATGTTTTTCTATTTAGAAATGCGTTCTAAGTAGGAAATATTCATTACATAATAAAATTATTGCTAAACGCATCATATGCAGATTTGGTGTTAATTGTCAAAATCTTGTCTTTAACCGACAGGTTGCGGTGCTCTGCCGGATATTGTTAATGGCGAGGCGAGTTTTCTTGGATCCTGGAATAAAAAATCAGCCATCGGCGCGTGGGCTGATGTAACCTGTAATTCAGGATATAAAAGTTGTACAAATAAGATCCGATGTCTAGAAAGTGGGGTTTGGACAACCACTGTGTGCGAACCAGAACAACCAGGTAAGCAGGGCCACGTTTTTGGGGCGTATTTGTCTTATAACTTTCTCAATGTGTCGACATTAATCTACGTTCGGTATATATTAGCTCTGAATATGTACCGATTTTATTTGTTTTGCATATGTAACAGTTGTTTGTTTCAAACATAAGACATTTCAAGATGTTAACGATATATAAAACTGTTCGTGTAGAAAGGGAGAAAAAAAATTCCTTAAAAGTATGCATAACATGACATCATAGTTTTACATGTATATTAGAACTGAACAGAAATGACAACATTTGTTATTTTGCTTAGTTTGTATCTTCCTAAAGATTTATTCTAAAGAGTTATATCTATCAAAAACAAAATACGTTTTAAATTAAAATGTTAAGCAGCTGTTATAAGTACCATATATATTTACAGTGTAAACAAAAGAAATCTGATTTGTTATAGTTTAAAAAAACAGACGTACCTTCAGTCTCTAATTTGTAAATTCTCTTCTAAATCAACACGCAATCAAACTTTAGATGTACGCTCATTATATATGATGTAAGATAAGAAATTCTGCAAATATTCAGAAGAAGAATGTAACTTAAATCCAACACTCTCAATATTTCTACTTTCTATATATACTCTTCAATATATATCGTTGAAATCATTTTGCCCTGTTCATACACACCGATTTTAATCTTACCAACTACAATATTTCACATTTTGCAAACGTATATGATTTGTGTTTTTGTTGATTGATCTTTATAATTATGAACCTACTTAACATATCTTAAGAGAATTAAGGAATTAGAACTTTTCCTCTTGTCACCTTAATATAATTCATTTCATTTCTTTTTCTTTTAATTATCTTACTTCATCTTTTTTGCAATTATACATATTTAGTTTCCCTTCCTTTTTTTGACTTTCTTTGTTTTTTTCATGATAACTTTTTCATATAAGTCATTATGGTTATCACAGTGCATGAATAGTAAATTTAAGTTTTCTTTTCCCTGTGATTTAACCATTTAAATTTTCCCTTTATGTTTTTTATAATATCTAGCACATAGACCAACGTTGTAGGTTGTCACATTTTATGTTTAGTTATCCTTCAAGTTTGAAACTCGTCCAAACTCATCCATTGTTGTGTACAAATACTTTAAATAATTTCAATGCTCAATCTTTTCATTTTGCATACGTTCAATTATTCGTCATACCTTCTTATACATATATCCTTCACAGCATTTCTTCGTTCTCCAGCTGGCTTACGGAAGGTCGATGGTTCTACCCAGGTACCCGCTCGTGCCTGAAATAATGCCCAGAGGGGCACATGGGGTCTTCCTCCACCAATAAAAGTTATAAAAAAACGATGAAAAAATCTCGGCGTGACGCTCCATCCATTTCTTGACATCTTTCCATCATCACATTTAATGCCACTTTAGCCATTCAGACTCCATGGTCTATAGGTTTACTGAAAAGTCACTGGGTTAACAAAACTACATTCCAATCTCAAAATTATAACATAAGCCCATATGGGCTTTCCGACGGCGACCTTAAATAAACGCATTAAAACAATTTTTCGTCTTCCTTAACTTTTACTTTGTTGTCAGGAGTTCATGTAAGTGAAGTGGACAAAAGCATTCGTTATTTTTGCCTGATTTAGCTACTAAGTTCTCATTTTCATACCCTTCCCTTCTTCTATTTTGTCTATATGTTATATTATAATTTCTTTGTACCCTTTACTCATATATATCCCGTTCATTTCGATCGTCATTTATATATAGTTTGTTATTTATCCTAAAACAATAGTGATAATAAAAACAAACAAGCGTACTATTTATTTACCCTTTGTTCAAACTTATTTATTCACAATTTTCACAAACTATATTTGTACAATCTTCAAATCACTATGCTCTCATTTCAAAATGTTCGGATATTTGCTTCGTCTTTCGCGGTTACAACTACAACTTTTGCATCCTGCAGTCTAATTACTTGGACCTTTTCTTCAACTATTACGTGTCCTTCTACGGGAACTTTTAGTAAACTAGTAGTCTCTGCCTGATGTCTCCATATTCAGTCTATCAATTTTCTTCTTGGTAATAAACTTTCAATGGTACGTATACTTCTGTGTTGTCTCAAGTATATTAGTTTCTTAGTAAATTAGTCTATAATTCGTACTTCTTTTTTATCTCTTTTTATAACTTGAATGTTATATTACATAATGTGTTTACTTGCATGTAATATTTTAATATTGTGTAAACATAAAGAAAATATTATATGAAATATCTGGTGATTTACTTATTTACATTCATCACATTTATTTATTTCTTTTTGCGCACTTGCAGAATAAGATGCACGCTGTAACCGGAGTGACCTTTGTGAAATTGTAAATAATACTGGTGAGTTTGCGTTTCATTTTCTTGTTTGTACCGTACAGGTATTTTTCTGTTATCTCCAGGTTAAACACAAATATTGACTAACTACTAACAATTGTAGAATTTATACTGGTAAATCAATAACTTAAGATATTTTTGCCACTTAACAGTTCAAGATCTTGCTTTGATGTCATAAAAGTTAAATAACGATTTTATTGTTTATAAACAGTTTATTAAATATATATAAGTAGTCTTTTGTTCTGTCATATGTTAAAAAATGATGTATTGTATTTTTTCAGGTTGCCGGAATCTTTCTACATGGACTTTACGTTGTTCACATAATACAAAGTGCTGCATCTACATTTGATGATAAATGAATAAATGTTGTGATATCCGCCAACATTTACTCAGTTTATAAATGTAACAATGCAAAAAATTCACATTCGATGTATTCGATCCAGCATTAACCGGAGCATATATATATAAGCATTTATTACACAGTTCTACATTTCAATTGATATTTCAGACTGTTTATCTGATATAATCTCACTTACGTTTTAGCTGTAGTCTTTAGGCCTCCGTATTCGTATGGCCATGGACGTATAGCTTAACCACTACCCTCTCACCGCTAAGGGTTCATCTTGCGCCAAAGACTTTGGATTGTTTTGACCAGAACAGGCTTTCTAGTGTTCTTTACCGAATATCGATGGCTCTACTCAGGTGCCCGTTTGTGTCTACAATAATGCATGAAATGGACCTTAAGTCTATTTCCACCATTTAAACCCAACCAAAATAACAATCCAGTCTCATAATATTTTTTTTAACAAATATCTTTAATAAAGAAATACAAAGCTTTTTATCTTCAAAAGGTATATGTAAAAACTCACTCGTAGACATTTCTTTCTTTTCAATGTTAATCGTCTTTTTTGAATGTTTGCATGTTTTCGCAATTGCGTGGTGTTCATATATTGTTTACTTATTATGTACTTATTATCTTTGGGTATTTGTAAATAAGTTATTAACACGTACACATTATCTTTTACGTAATAACATGATTTAGTGTTATTTCTTATAAAGTATAAGTGAGACACTCTTACATTCTGCAACCGGCCAAACCAATAAACGTAGCTGCGGTATGATTCAATGCTATAATGCGTCTGTTTGTTTTTCTGATCATGTCCATTTAAATACACGTTGGTTCAAATCTCAAAGGTGCATTAATTAAACTAGTTTCTTCCCAAATGTACCTTTGTCTTTTTCAGTGTCTACAATAATGCATGAAATGGCCCTTAAGTCTATTTCCACCATTGCAACCCAACCAAAATAACCATTCAGTCT
Organism: Ruditapes philippinarum; assembly: GCF_026571515.1. Taxonomy (NCBI): domain Eukaryota; kingdom Metazoa; phylum Mollusca; class Bivalvia; order Venerida; family Veneridae; genus Ruditapes; species Ruditapes philippinarum. The sequence goes on along the minus strand of NW_026852232.1, from coordinate 8,075 downwards.
CATAATAATTTTTTAAACAAATATCTTTTATAAAGAAATACAAAGCTTTTTATCTTCAAAAGGTATATGTAAAAACTCACTCGCAGATATTTCTTTCTTTTCAATGTTAGAGGTCTTTTTTGAATGTTTGCATGTTTTCGCAATTGCGTGGTGTTCATATATTGTTTACTTATTATGTATCTTAGGGTATTTGTATATAAGTTATATACACCTACACATTACCTTTTATGTAATAACATGATTTAGTGTTATTTCTTATAAAGTATAAGTGAGACACTCTTACACTCTGCAACCAGCCAATCCAATAAACTTAGCTGTGGCATAATTCAATGCTATAATGCGTCTGTTTGTTTTTCTGATCATGTCCATTTAAATACACGTTGGTTCAAATCTCAAAGGTGCATTAATTAAACCAGTTTCTTCCCAAATGTACCTTTGTCTTTTTCCCGATATGCTTGCAAATACAATGTTTCGGAAATTTTTCATCAAAATATTGCCGCATTGAACATTTTCAGCAAGCATGAACAAAAAGGTAAATGAGCTTAAATTAGAAAGATATATACCATTGACGCCAGAAAAGATTTGCCTACAACATTGTATCTGTCTAGCATAAACATATTGAAATATATAACAAAATAGAACCAAATATCTTATAAGCAAAAGACCTCGCCATACGCGTCAATCCAATTCTTCTTAGAAATCTGTATTTCGATGCCGTAGTCATGTTTGTGTCATCGACCAAAACCTGTGAAAAATATATGTATATGCATCGACCAAACCATTTATTGAACTATCATTCTTTTTGTGACGTAAGAAATATTTTCTCTTGAATAAGGTGTACGTAAAAGCACAAAGGACATTAATTTAGAACTCATTTATCTTGCCTCCGTCTGTTTGCCCGTCCGTCTTTCTGTCCATCCGGTGTCCGTCATACAAGTTAATAAAGCATCAAACATAACTATATTTGGAACCTCTTACTTCAAATATAGCAACCTTAAAATGCTCAGACAAAAAATCACTAATAAGTCCCATTCCTTCCGTCTGTCCATCGCGCGTCTTGAAATTGGCAATCACGTAAGGCAAAGCTTTATATGTGGATAAATCCCCATTATAAGAAATGGTTTATCTGAGAATCATAATTTTCTTTTATAAATATTTACAAGCTTTATTTTTGCATTGAGCACAACATATGTATAGTAGTTGTTTACTTGAAGCCTTATAGGCGCCTTCTAGTCACCGCTGCAACGTCTATAGATCTTGTGGAATTAAAGAAACTTGAACGTTGAACATTGTTCAGCTCAACATTACCATCGATAGCAACATTTAATTTTGCCGGTATAGGCGTACTCTAGGGATTGTGTTTTTCTCTATTTGTAAAGTTAACGGACAATCCGAAACACACAGGCTGGGCTTCTTTGTCAATGTCTGATAAATGCTTCTTTGAGGAATGTACAATAGAATATGAAAAAATTAATCTGAAGAATACTTAAAAATCAAACGCAAGATCAACAAGGAAGGTCGTCGTTCAATGTACGCAACCCTTACGGACCACCAGCCAGGAGTTCAGCAGGACGAAAATAAAAACAGGAAAAGGCACAAGGCAAATTTTTTTTAAAACATTGCTGTTGATACGATGTTTTTTGTAAGTGCAAGCTTTTATCAAATACATAAGCGCCGTCTTAAGCAGCATTGAACATATGTATGATAATGGTGTATTAATGAACTGAATGCGTATATGCGTACATACACGTGTGATTATGGAGGCAATGTGAGACGTTTGTGTCATTCTATTTAAAAATTGCTTTGAATGTGCCCAAATTAGATATACAATATTGGAACTGTGTAAATTGGACTTTCAGTAAATCAGGACGTTTGAAAATCCGATTCAGGATGATCTTGGGAGCAACGAAAACAAAATATGTAAAGCCTTATTTTCCAGACTCGGTTGGAGATAAGGAATGTGAGACAGTTCTTGTTGCAACAAATATTGTTTTGTTGGTTTTGTTCCTTCTTGATGCGACGTCTCAAATAACATCTAGTACGTTGTAATATTCAACATTCAAGTATTGGAAGAACCAGAGAAAAAAAATCTGATTTAAGAGAAAAAGAAATCCACAGGGGGCGTGCAAAACGGCAAAAATATGAAATGATTAAGCTGCCGTTAATGACGAACAACTTACGGAAACAGCCAGGATTCAGACAATGTTGGACATGACAATTCAAAAACGTTATGTTAAAGACAATGTCTTTGTTCTTTTTGAATAATAAAGTCTTATGAAGGTAACGGAATGTCTGTAAAACAGGCTTGTTCAAGATAATGAATGAGTGTGCTAAGACAAGCATTGAAACATCAATTTAGATGAAGACGTGTTAATAATGGCATACTATGTAAGTGCGATTTTTTCATACACGTTGATTATAGAGGCAAATGGTGAACGGTTGTTCTTTCAATTTATTTACAAATCTTTGAATTGCACCTTTAAGTTTCTACAAATTTTGAACTGTAAAGTGTACTCAGATCAGGACGTTTGAAAATTTCCGATTCGGATGATAAGTTGGACAACGAAAAAAATATTAAATTATTTTCAAAACTGGTGGGATACGAATACGAAAAAAGGCGCAATGGTCGGATGAATACGGAGGATAGAGTAGCACAACCACTTGTTCTGCTTTAGAAAGTGTTGCACAATAGACGCCGTGTGCAAAATTAAACCCTTACAAAATTAACCCTTTCAAGCATATACTAAGGAGACAGCAATTCTTGAAAAATACAGTATGTCTCAGGTCTTCTACCGACCATTTTTTGTATTACAGTACACGACCAAGCTATAAACAAAGCTAAAGTAAACTGATTTTAGTGAATGTGTAATCAATGTAAAGCTAACAGGTATATCTTCCGAACAACCAAAGATTTTTCGTGTGTTGTCTCAATATTGAACAGATGCATTCATATTTGAACACTCCTTGTATATTTATATTTTGTTATTACAACACAATGTTCCTAATGTGTGTTATTAGTAATTTAACTCAACAGTAAAGAATAAAAGCTTGATTTAAATGATGCCTGCCCGTTTCGTTTTTCAGCCAAATGCCAGTCTGTTTTCAGTTTGACTTCCCGTAAAATGTACAGGGAAGAACTTAACATAAGAATAGTAGTTCATTTGTCATTTTAAAATAAAAAAAGTAAAATCCTGGAATCCTATTGGCCATTCTAAAATAAAATGTAACTTAAAATGTGAACGAAAGTTTTTATCTTGCCATACAATCTGACTTAAGTTCAGATTTTCTCATATGTTTTATGTAAATCTAATGACGACCGTATATATTTTGCCTTCTTGCCCGAGAAAGCTATTTTTGTCATGCAAACTAACCGGTTTTTACATACTAGACATTAGAAGAAGTATCAAAATACTGTTTTAAGTGGAAATTAAACAAACTGTTGATTTTTGACAGAAAAAAATAATGCCTGAAGTAATTTTTTAACAGATTAACTTGAAATATACTAAAGAGTGAACATTTAAGGGGCAATACTATTTTGCCAGTTTACAACGCCATGTTTGTTCTCGAAATAGTTAAAAACAATTACATATTCAATATTGGTTTTCCAAGGGATAAAATTAGCAAACGCATTGCTTTTAAAATTATGAAACCTCGCCGATGATTGGCTGTGTGAAAGGTCACCAAAAAGATCTGTATTTGGTCACGGTCAGATATAAGAGCGGAGTGTAATATAGAGCTGTTTAAAAAAATGTAAAGGAGAATTTTTGCATAAAGTGTATAGGACAGGCCTTAAACTGACTGGTTAAATAGCTCAAATTTAAAGTTCTGTTTAACAATACTTCTTGTATTCAGATCTCATGACAATTTCTAGTTAACAGTTTATTTTACATAAGAACTTACACAAGATCCGAGTTTTAAATCTAGTCCAAAATAATGAGAATATTATCAGACCTTATCAGGTACCCTTAGCTTATTATGTTCAGTAATTATCTAATATTATACAAATACGGACTTTTTAGCTGTTGAATATGATGTGATATGTACTGAAAAAATTAATATTGACCGAGGCGATACATGATATATTCTGACCCCGCTATTCAGACCATACCTTGATAGTTGTAAAATCATGCACGTCAACATTTTCTTGTAATAATTGACCTCGTGGTATTACTACACCAGGAAAGGTCTGAGTGTCGCTAATTGATAGGTGTGAAATTCAAATTATCTATGTGTCGCCGTTTCATTATTGATATGCAACAAAAGATTATTGGTTACACAAAAATGATTGCCCTAAAATCTGTGTTAATTTCCGTTTAAGTACTTTTTTTCTGCGGGGACTTTATTTCTGCTATGTCTGCGGTTGATAACGACACCGCTGATTTAAAACCCACAGAAAATTAAGCCTGTTGCTATGTCTACATGTATGTCAGAATATGTCAACTACCTGTATTGCATAATTTCTTTACCATACACCGTATCAGCTTTAGATGGGAATTTTCTTTATGTATCCGTCATGAATAAAATTTTAGAAAAAAATTACTTTATTTGTTATAAAAAATATCATGTTTGTATGATTTTTGCTCACCCTAAGCTTGATTTATATATATTGTTTCTACGTACGACTCTACCTGATTTATTTTTTACTCTTCATTTTTATACACATGCAGTATTACAATTAATTGTTGTCATTGCACGGTTAATTTTGTAAACATATCTTTATTAAAACGCAGAAATAATGAACATCAATTATATATGCGAGAATGATGACACCGCAGAAATAAGATAAGCAGAAATTTATTTTTTCTCGATTAATAGCTTCTGATTAATTTCAATTGCATTCCTTCATTCCAGTGTTAAAGCATTTTAATACATCGTAACACCAACGTTATTTATTTCACGTTCAATATTTGTGTAGTTATCAAGAAACGAAAAGGTTGATCTAGTAAATGTTCAATTATGAATTTGTGTCTAAATGCAGAATTCATAACAAATCACTTTGCACATTTTACTGATTTTGCATGAGTTATGTTTTAGAGAAGAGGATATCCGCTATGTGTGTACCCACGATATTTAGACATGTAAGGTCTTAAGCTCCTGGATGCGTCAAAATGGCACCATGTGAGCTCATATCCGTACTTCAGTTCTTCTATACGTGTGTAATATTGGATGTATATTCGGTGATCGACCTGGCCATTCAACACACCCCATACCCTCTCTCTGCACGTAGACGTGGGCCTCCTTTGCCCTGTTCAGACGCCAATTATCTACCATTAAAATGAATTTATCGGCCACTGCCCCGGAATAAACTATAAACGGAATCTCTAATATGTCATCAATGTACCGCTGATAAGTCGTGCTCTGCAATAGTTAAGGCTTGGAACCTTTTCCCAAGTCTATTCCAACATAGTAAAGTCTAGACAAAAATTTAACTCGTCATGAAAAAAAAACAACATTTCTCCATTTTTACCTGGGCAACTTCACCAGTTTCAAAACGTGCCTGATGCGGACGACGAGTCAATGGAATTCTTAAACAACGTCTTATTAGAAAATCCGCGTTAAAACCGTCTTCACATTATCTTAGTTATCAACCTCATGGTGTGTGTTTTGCAAAAGTTGTTCTAAAACAGTTATCATAATAGTTTAAAGCACCCGTGCTACATAGAGAGAGGTTGCGACATATATGAATCAATCATCCGTCGCCTGCTTGTCCTGTCACAAACCTTGTCCGGCATACTTCTCAATATAGTACTTTTGCAATTTCCTCCAAACTTTAAAGGAATGATAAGAACAATTTCATCACCAGATCTAGCTGTGCATATTTTCGGTAATGTTGTGTTCAGTGATTTGTTTAAGAGTTATGGCCCTTAATTGATTTTTAATGTTGTCCTTACTACTCCACCTACGCCAATAAACTGGCCCTTTATTACTTTTTTTAATGTTGTCCTGACTACTCCACTTACGCCAATAACATAATTTCAATGATTCTTTACAGTATTGATCGGTAAGCTCAAGTACTTGGGGTACATGTGTTTTTTTTTTTTTTTTTTTTTTTTTTTTTTTCGCTTAAATATGTTTTAACATAATTATGGCCCTTCAAGAAAAAACCTGTTTTTTATCTTGTTTGTTATCTTTTGTCCTCTGCTACAAAGTAAATGCACCTATCACGCGACACGTGATCACTGATCGCTCCTGTTACGCATTGTTCTATCCAATTATGCAACATTTTCTTCAAAAACTCAAACATTTATTTTTATGCATTTATGTTTAATTGGTTTATTTGTATTTTCAGAGTTCTGAAATTTAGAAGGTGCAGTGTAATAAATTATTCTTGAAAAACTATTAATGAAAATAGCAATGTATACAATTAATTTGTTGTTTGTTTTTTTTCACAGAAGAAACTGACCGATGCTTCCAAGAACTAGGTAATTTTTCGTTTGTTATTTAATATGCTTTCATAAAAGTTATATGAGTAAACAAGATAAAATGCGTGAGTTGATTCCACATTCTAGGTTCAAGGAATTTTCATAATACACAATGCAAACAATAAATACAATCTGTCTGCAGGTATTTGACTTAATAAGTACAAACCATTCTACACCATTTTGTATTGTATCCTAGTTTAGGGATCTCTCTGTTGAAAATGTGTAGTAGCAGGTATAAGTCACCTGTACTCCTGTGCATAACCGATGATTGATTAATTTTTTTGGGGGTTTACTTATTGTTTCGGCAAAGAAAGGGATAACGATATAAATAATCATATTCAGATAGTCGTTACTATTTTCTTGGGTTTTATATTGTGATAACAGGGACATTGATTGTTTTTTATTTTTGCCTATGACACGAAAGAAAAAGAACATCAAAACACACTCGATAATTTTATTTATACTCGAAGGGGGGGGGGGGGGGGGGGCGCAACCACAGGTACATACCAGATAACCTCGTGTTTCGATCAATATATCATGATATTAACACTCTTTTGTCTATCAAAATAGTAATAAAGAAATGTGTGTGAGTGTGTGTTTGAAGGGTGGGGGGGGTAAATGTATATTTTTGTTGGTTGAGTGAGATTGGCATTGTTTTAAAGAGGTGAAATATGCTATTTTCCATTCAACGTAATGAAAAGAAATCCGGTATTTATGTATCAAAAAATTAAAGTTGTTAATTTTATACTATGTCTTATTTCTATGATAGTAGCTTCACTAAATTATGGAAACACTCGATATTAGCGACTTTAAGTCTTAAACACATTCATAGAAACAAAATTTAACTACACAGGTTATTGATTAAAACAATTTGACTTTTACAATATTTGATTATTAGGAACCAAACTATTGCGCAAAATTAATGTTTGGGGAAAAAAGATTGTCTTCAGACATTGCTATTTTGAAATTAATTTAAGGAGTAAGTTTTCCTTAATGTATATTTGTTCTTTTTTCATTCACCAAACGACATTCATTATATGTATTAATACACTGACTGGTGTCACTTAGGTGAGTGCGATTCGTCGGTATACTCCAAAAGTAACTTAGTCGCGTTGAGAAGTACAGACTGTGACTCTTACTGTCAGTGTGTCCACAATGGAACAAATGCAGATGGCTCTGTGAGTTATAAGTGGTTGAAGAGGCCGTGTCCACCAGGAACGAAATTTGATCAAAACATAAATACTTGTAATCATGCGTCCTCGGTAACATGTCGTAAGTTCATACAATTATATCTTTACCATGCAAATTAACTGCTTTATTACTTGTTACCCATTTTAGAAGAAATATATGTAATATTATTTGATACTTTCCTCAAAATTTGCAAATCATATTTATAAACACCTCATGAAGATTTCAAATAGCAAGAACATAATTATGATTATAATAACAGGCTCGGTTCAGTTCCAGAAACTTTCTCTAATACCAAGTCTAAATGCGTTACTTAGATCAAAAGTGCTACAAACACTGCAATCATAATTTGTACACAATTTGTACGCGTTTATCTTCCTTTTTTTTCGAAAAAAAAGTAAAGTACCTTACGCCGAGTGTCTCCTCTTCGGTCTGTTTGATGTTTTTAGTATCTATAATGATATC